>NW_022145834.1:141308-209870 GCF_002938485.1 Sitophilus oryzae
TTAGAATTTCAAGTCGTCGTATTAAAAAATTCAAAATGTGACCAAAGCTTATAATTTTAATAATTTGTTTGCTTTACTTTGATTAATAGTGATGTAACATTTTTTTGTAATTTGTAGAGTGATGAACCACCCCAAAAAATACCAAGGAGTGAAGAAGCAGAAATAACTACCTACTATCGAGGAAAATAATATCACTTTACTTACAACAGCCTAGGAAAACCTAAATTTATCAGAAAATAATATACCTCGTAATATGCCTGTATGCCTGTATATATGATGTATAGATTTCTCTTAGATCAAAATAAATTTTAGTTGAGTCAATGGTATTCGCTATTGGTTTAAGAAAAGTGTCTCTTTAATCAAAATATGTCCCTTTTCAATCAAGAATTTTTGCATGAATCAAAGAGACTATTGTTCTTGTAGCAAGAACTTCTTTGCATATTAATTTTTGGTCAAGAGTGAAATACTTTGGACAGATAGATTCTTCTATTCTCTAAAGCAATTTTTTAAAGCTTCAGAAAAGAGAGTTAATGCTTTGGGCAAAGAAATGTCGTTCTTGGCCCTATTGAAAAGCGCCAATCTTTTGGGTCAAAGTCATATTCATTTCGACTAAGAGATCCTTTTTTTCAGTGTAGAAAACTGGGTCTTAAATGTTGTTCAAAGTGTGGTCATTGCTACGGAATCAGTTGCACAAACTTTTGTATTTTAATTGAGGACGAAAATGACGCTCGGGATGACGTCATAGCAGATTTTATTTAATAACTTTAATTTAATAATACTTTTTTTAACAATAACTTTATTTAATAAACAATATTTAAACGTTATTTTTTATTGTTTTAATGCTTAAATTTATACTTGGTTTATCTGTATTAACGCTATACTGTTAAGGCAAAAATTATAGCTGATTGGTTTAAAAAAACTGGAAAATTTAGAAAACGTATCTCCATTACTATTTATTTTAGAAGGTAAAATGTTTTAAATTTAATTCTCTACAAAAAATATATCTTTAGTTTTTTTCGAAAAAAGTTATGCAAACGGAGATATTTGAAAAAAATGAAAAAATCCAAGATGGCGACTAGGACTAACTTCCCTCACTGGGACCGAATGGGACTTTTGAGAGGTTAAATAGGAGATCATTATCAACATATTCCCGTTGAGATTGGTTGGTTACTAATTTTTCCACCTTTACATATAATACTCGGATACATTTATTGGCCTATTCATATTGTAGGGGCATAAGTAAAACTCAAATATTGACCATGAGTTGTCTTTATTGATTTTTGCAGCGACCGATGTTGTGAACATTTGATCCTTGTAAATTTAAAACTGTTTCCCAACGTATGGGAAAATATGCCTAAAATATTCGCAATTGCCTATCCCAATATATTCAATATTGATTTATTTTCAATATAAAGTATAAATAAAATCCCATCAAAAACATAGAATCTAAAAAATGTCCTCAACACAATTCTTCCACAGAACAAGCTGCCATATCTCATGTAAAACCAAGTCAATTCATTTTTTTTACTTTTTATTTAAGTGTCTATTCAACATTTTTTTTTATAGATTGTTAGTATCAATATTAGACATACCGGGTATTGCATCGTCGAACGGGACATAGGAAATCCCACGTTAATTTTAATGGGGTCAATTATTGACTTCCCTAATTATTTTAAAGAAAAATTCTATTTAGGTTTATTGAAGAGCACTAAAACCCACATTCAAAAGAAGGTATAGGTATAGGTATTTTTGATTAGCTCGTTTACGAGTTATCGCCGATTTCTTTTTAAATATTTCTCCTTTCTTATGGCCCTGTATTTACTTATAAGCACCAGTCAAGGTAAAAGATAACTGTCAAATGAAGTTGTCATTTCAGAAATTTACCTACTCAGTGCTTTATTATTATTGAAAACTCATTCCTATATCGGAAATCTTAAAGATGTATTTATAAATACAAATTAATATGAATTAAAGTAAAATAAAGTAATCAATTACAAGGTTAATTATAGTATTATCACAATATTCAATAACTTATTAATTTAGGTACTATTAAATTGTGAGAACTTTAGGATTTAAGAAGATGTTCAAATATTCCACCATCGACTGCTAGACAATAACCCAGGCCATCATAAAATTCTCTTCTTACATTCGCTAGTTGGTAAACTGAAAATCTATTGCATTCGGCAGAAATAGCATTTTTTAACTCGTCTAGATTTGGGTATTTTTTATCCTTGTATATCCTCTGTTTTTTAAATGGCCCCAGAGAAAGAAATCATCTCGCGAAATATCAAGAGACCTTGGTGGCTAATTTACTGTATGATTTAGGCCAATAACGTTTCCGTTAAAACTATTGTCTAAATATTTTCGATCAGCCAGGGTACTATGTGCCGGGCAGCCATCCATTTGGTACCAAACTTCCTGATTTTCCCTAGCGGCATCATGTAAAGCAGGTAAAATATGATTTTCGAGTAGTAGTTCCAAATAATATTCTGCGTTTAAATTTCGCGTAAGAAATAATGGCCCGATAATATTGTGTCCGAATATCCCTGCCCAAACATTTACTTTCTGTGGATATTGCGTCCTTGTTTCGACAAACCTGTGTTGGTTTGGTTTGTGTGAAACATATGTTTTTTTAAAAATTCCCTATCCGTGTTTGCTCTTTCCATCATATCAAAACAAACGTCTGCCGCCGTATTTCTGTTCCATCTCGTAGCTCTTGGTGCTTTTTCATATTTGAAGGAATAGGTATTTATGTCGTTTCAAAAATTCGGAAACGCTGTAGTGATCTATTCCTATTATCTTCAAGTTTCCTTTGTGCTAATCTTTCCATCGTTCTTCCACGCACAATAAAACCTAAGTCGATATCATTTCTTGCATCTCTTTATTCCTGCCTTGTTTTCACATCTGCAGTTATTTATTAAGGTACCTTTGGTCTCAAATCTCTGGATATTCCTTGTGATTGTAGATTTTCCAGGTATCGGTCTATTCGGACACAGAGCAGCAAACATGTCCGACACCTTTGATAACTATTTCCTTTGATAATACCATTTAATCATCAATACTTTTCTTCGGTAGTGTAATTCATGGCTAATATTTTCGATGTAGGTATGAGTTTTTAATAATAATAATAAACCACTAAATAGATAAATTTCTGAAATGACTTTATTTAACAGTTATTCTACTCCTTGACTGGTGCTCATAAGTAAATACATAAGAAAAAGAAATATTTAAAAAGAAATCATGATAACTCGTAAACGGGCTAATCAAAAATATCTAAAGTTATTCTTTTGAATGTGGGTTTTAGTACTCTTCAATAAACCTAAATAGAATTATTCTCTAAAATAATTAGGGAAGTCAATAATTGACCCCATTAAAATTTACATGGGATTTCCTATGACCCGCTCGACAACGCAACACCCTTTATAATAATAGTGCACTTAATATTTAAGTTTTCTAATTAGTAGAATATCATATCGTGCAATTGTCAATGTCGTAATGAAAGAAATTTGACAAACGGTAATTCATAAATACTGATATATAATTACTAGATATTTTGACCAGGTCTAGTATGTCCTCATGATTATATTTAATATTCTTGCTTTAATAACGAAGCTACAGGGGGTGAAAAGTGCCGTTAATGGCATCCAAAAAATTATGTGGCGGGGGACTATCATGCCCCCTGTAGTACAAATAAAAGGAAAAAACTAAATTTTAAATATTTTTTATATTAATTTTTTTTTGGTACAAAAACGTATTTTTTTGGTACATGTTCTATGCTGTTTTTTATACGAATTATAATCAGTTTGAAGAATATTTTAAAATAAAGAATTTCCCTTCATTAATATTTTATTATTAACTCCACCATTTGCTTCACCGTTGTTTTAGCATTTTAACCTAAAGGTAAATAGAATAATAAATTATGAAATTTCTTTTAAATATTTTATGTATTAAAATTATATAAGAGTTTCTTGCCTTGAACTGCTAATATAGAAATTAATTCCAAGCTGTGTTCGACATAATGTGGATCAACCCGCTCTCACTACACTAGGTTTCGGGGCCCTACCCCATCATCAGGTGAACTTGGGTCCATTACCAATTAATATAATTAATAATTATCCAATTACCACAAAAATTACAGCATGGTACCCACGAGGAATTAAATTTTAAATTAAATTTTTTTAATTAAATTAACTGTTGTACAAAAAAAGAATTTAAATCATTGAATGCTTTCCATTCCAAAGTTACCATTGATATACTATCATTAATTTCGCCAAAATTTTTAAGGTGGCTGTTATAAACCCAATATACAAAAGCAATAGTCATACAGATGTATCCAATTACAGACCCATATCTTTACTGTCGATATTTTCAAAAATTTTTGAGAAGGTCCTAAAAGTGGGAATCAACAGTTTCTTTGAAAATAACAATATCATATCCCAAATCAATATGGATTTCAGGAGGGGAAATCAACCCAAGATGCAATTTTACATTTAACCGAAGAAATATATAAATCATTGGATTCTAGCACACCAGCCCTTGTAGTATTTTTGGACCTCAAGAAGGACCTTTTGATACGGTGGACCATAAAGAGCTACTGAAAACTTTGGAATGTGTTGGTTTTCGAGGGAAACATTTAAGTCTAATGGAGAGTTTTCTAGCCGATAGAACACAAATAGTGAAAATAGAAAATGAATTTAGTAAACCTAGCTTAGTTAAATATGGAGTCCCACAGGGTACTGTTTTGGGTCCTATTTTATTCAATATTTATATAAACAACTTATTTCATTTATCTTCTGATGGGAACATAATTGGGTTTGCCGACGATACTGCCATATTTTATAGCGACAAAAATTCGGATAATCTCAGAACAAAAGTAGAGAATGACCTACCCCGCATTGTTCATTTTCTAAGCAAAAAACGAATGACAGTAAATTTTGACAAAACCTGCTTTATACCATTCGGCATTTATAAAGACAGTCTACCACTTTTTGAAAATTTAGAGGTAAAAAACACATGTCAATGTGTGAATTACACGATAAGAAGAGCAGTAAAAGTTAAGTATCTGGGTATTTTTATCGATAGTCACTTACGTTGGGATCATCAAATTACTTAAATATGCCAAAAAATAAGAAATTTATTAGCCATTTTTAAACACCTAAGAAATATTCTAAATATGAAAGATATCCAGATATTGTACCATGCCTTGGTTGAATCGCATTTGACATATGGAATAGTAGCTTGGGGTGGAGCCAGTAACACACACATACATAAACTACAGGTACTACAAAAATGGATCTTAAAAATAATTCATGCTAGAGTGAGAACGTACACAACAAAGACACTATTCAGGGAATCCAGTGTTGTGGACATTAAACAGCTCTTCTGTCGTGATTTACTTATCACACATAGTACACTCATAGAGCAAGATGATCTCAAAGGAATCATCCCTATGAGGCACGCAATAAAAAAAAATGTCCAGTTGCCTAAACCAGTAAGAGCACATACACAACTTAGCTTCTATTACCTTGGAGCAAAATTATATAATATGATACCATTGGAGCTTAGAACTACATCCTCTATATATGTTTAAAAAAAATCCGTCTGTAGGTAATTATGAAGGGCAGATTGTTTGCTGATACTGTTCTCAATTCAAGGATTTTTTACGGTGAGATGAAATACTAAGTAATTCTTTTCTCTTTGTTTTAGTTGGGTTAGGTTGTATCTAAGGGTCTGATTATTCCTTGTTAATATTGTTTATACTCTGTTTATGTTTTTAATTTAGATAATATTTATACGAACAAGTCTTTGACTTTATAACGTATACTATTTATTTATTTATATGTATTTATATGTATTTATTAATAAATTATTATTATTATTTCCGATTACCATGCAGTGTGTTTAACTCCGTGAATCATCATAAAACATTTCTATGGCTCCTTTCAGTTCAGTTGGATTGATTTTGTTTTGCTTTATAAAAGAAAAAAGTCAAAGTCTAGCTGGTAAAATTGTACGTTGAATAGGAAAATTAGTTCACTTCAGGCGCCGACTGTAGGTTCACGTACAAGTAAATAAAAATATACGTTCCTCTTTGGATTAAATTGTTTTACACTTACAGTAAACTGCTGTTCTTAAAAATATTTATATAATTACTTGTCTGTTGTTTTAATATGCTGTGTCTATGGAAATCTATTTTCTTCTACGTCATGTTTCTGAATTTATCTATAACTAAAATAAAGAAATAATTAAAAAAATGTAATTACAGTAAGTAAACTGCATTTTGTTATATTGAGTTTGTAATTCTGACATTAATGATGAAAATACTTCTAAAAACAGAAATTAGTTCTTAACTTAAATGATTATATTTTTATTTTTGTGAAATTTTGATGTATGATGAAATGACTGGAAATAGTAAATTACACTTTACTATCGAAACATGAGCCCGATTTACAGAATCTTATTTTTTTTTTCAACCTTTCAAAAACTAAAGTTTTGTCATATAAAAGTACTATACAACCTTTTGTACTTAATAACACCACTGTTGACGTCGTGGACTCTGTGAGATTCTTAGGACTTGTTGTAGACAACTCGTTAAAATGGGACTTGCACATCGAAGTCTTATCAACGAAACTAAGCTCTGCCTGTTTTGCGCTAAGAACAGTTTCTAAGGAACTTAACTCATCAACCTCTAGAATGGTCTATTATGCCCTTTTTGAGTCGCATCTTCGTTATGCCCTTCCACTCTGGGGTACTTGCTGCACGACAAAATTTGATCGTATTTTCAAACTTCAAAAGAGAGCAGTTCGATACTTATTGGGACTAAACAGTAGAACTCACTGCCAGAATTTCTTTAAACATTTCAAAATACTGACTCTTCCTTCCTTATTCATTTTTGAATCCGTTTGCTTAATCCGCAAGCACATATTCTCTATTCCGGAAAGGCCTTCTCACAACTTAGGAATGCGGAGCACGATATTTATCTGCCAACCCCCAGCTCAGAACTAGTTAAGGGCTCAATACTGTACAATGCCAAGAAAATGTACAATCATTTGCCTTTGAATATCAAGTCACTTTCATTCTTTCCCGCATTTCGCAAAGCTCTGAAATTATACTTACTGGAGAGACCCCTATATGCGGTAAACGACTTTTTTGTTGATGTTTAATCATGAACAATTTTGAATTTTAAAATTTTGATCATCTCACACACTGGTTAAAGGTCTAGTATTTAATATTTAGTATTTTATAACTCTTGATTTTATGATATATAACATGATTTTATCCATTTAGTTTTCCTCTTGTAAAATTTTCTAGATACGCCTGTGTTCTGCAATGGGCTTCAAATTGTATTTAACAAGAGTTGCAATTAGAAGATCCTGCAGAATACTGTAATGGAATCAGAATATCAGAAACGTCAACTAATGTGCCTACTTAACTAAACAATGAACTAAACACTCGTGTTCATACTTGTTTTAGTGGCAGTTTAGTAGTTAGTAGCACATGATGGGGGACTCTACTCGACCGTCAAAATAGAATCGGATGGATCCAGAACACTAAACTACTACACTAAACTACTCTACTAATTTGTACTGTTCGCACGCACTAAATTACTAATTTACTCGCTACTCGACTAAATTACTAGCCGTGTCTGAACTAGGTATGGGAAGTATCCTTAGTATCCTGAAAAAGAAAAATAATTTTTTTAAAAGGTCCGATTAAATTTATATCTCCGAAACTAAAGTTTTAATCTATCTCCAATTTCCGTCCAATCCAATCCAAACCAATCCCAAATACAATTTAACCAACACAATTTGAATATATTTTGAAAAACTAATACATTGTTATGATCTACAAATAAAAATCAATGATTAAAATAATGATGCATCAATATATTATCCTATATAATAATTTTAAAAAACATGCAGTTTTTTAGTAGAATACGACCCCCTTTTAAAAATATTTATAATAAAACATTTGAAATAGATATAAAAGTTTATTTAAAATATATAAGAATTTAAAATTATTAGATACAAATCTCTTTCATTGGAAATGAAGCAAAGTTCCCTGGAACTTTTAGCTTTACTTGCAAAATTCAAGTTTTGAAATTCTGCTACGTAAAGTTTTCAAGCTTTAATAGATAATTTATAACTGAATAGCAAAGTATATTTTTTGCGTGTTTATAAATTCATCATAAAAGCTAAAGAATTTCTATTTTTTTCAATATTAAAATATCTTATTGTATATTTTTCATTAAGAGGCTATTTTGAATTTACTCAGTCAGTTTACAGTACTAACTTGGATTCTTTAACCCTGATACTCGTAAACAAATTTTCCTAACCAGTAAAAAATGCTTAACCGTTTTAGAGGATACATCAACTCCAGTCGTCAGAAACAAGAAACAGAAAGAATAACGAAAAACTGATTTAAAATGTCTAAAATTCCAGGTAGGGTCAAAAACTTTATAGTTGTTTTGGATGTTTATTCCAAAACAAATCTTCATTGTAATAGACATTTATATTTTTTAACTTACTGTAATAACTCTTAATTTACTAATTAATGTAAGACTTTGTACGAAAAAATAAATGAAGTAATTATCTACTGATGCAACATAGCAAACCAATTTAAGTTCAGTTGATTGGTGGATTCAATCGATTTCTTTATAAAATATTTAAAATGTTTTTTCTTTGTTAGTTGACAAGAACGACCACCTGAAAATTGCATCCGGGTTTTCTCCAATACATGTTCCCTTGTTTGATCCCGTCGTCTCCGTGATTAACTGGCTCGACAAAAGTTAATTAATTTTTGTACAGCATTGAAAATTGTAAAATCTTTTGTCCTTTATTACAACGTAATTTCCAAAAATTCTCACTTAATCTCCTGTCAAATACATCCTATGGTCAAAAAAGTGTAAAGTATATAAAGAAAAACTAAAAAATAAAATACTCATCGATCCAAAACTGTTATATTTCAATAAATTTTAATAAAAAATGACAGCGATACAAAAGATATATAAAAATTCTTGTTCCTCAATAAGAACTGGAAATAAAATACCAAAGCCATCTAAAATATCAAAAGGATTAAGACAAGGGTGTTGCCTGTCGCCAACTTTATTTAGAATATACGTTAACCAAGTTTTAAAGCCGTGGAAAAGCAAGTGTAGAATCATGGGCATACCAATAAGTGAAAATTCTTGCTTATACACTTTGCAATTCGCTGTCGACCAGGTTATTTGTGCCGGAGATAAAGATGACTGGGAATATATGACACGAAAACTTAAAGAGGAATACCAAGTTTGGGGACTGGAGATGAATATCACAAAAGCCAAATATCTCTGCATCGGATCAAATCAAACAGCAATAAAACTAGATAATGAATACAAACAAACATGTAACCTAGGCGACAAATACCTAGGCGTTATACTCTGTTTTTTTTCTCAGGTAAGATTTCGACAGACGATGACAAGAAAAGCAGATGACGTCCCATACTAATCTATTTATTTTACTAAAAAAAGTTTCTAATAATTTTTAAGTTATCTATGGATGGGTTTAAATATAAATCCGTCATACGTCGTGTCTTGTTGTTTTTAACCAGTTTTATTGGTTTATTTAAAAAATGACAGATCGTATTTCAATTTTATTGGTTTGACGGAACGATGAACGACAAACGGACGCCGATGCGTATGAACTCGCCTTTAGATTTTTGTCATTTTTGACGCTTGTCAAAGTCTTGCCAAATTATTGGTTATAATTTTGTGTCAACTTTTGTTAAATACCCTGCATTTTGAAAGATGATGCATTTTGATTCGTATTATTACGTGTGTTTTGTGTCTTTTGAAGTCAAGTGGAGGAAAAATCGAGTGAAAATTAACTGTAGGCCCAGAGCACAGTTTATGGTTAATACACGCTGCCCAGGCAGAAAGTCTTATACACCAATGAAGTTGCCATCGATAAAGTTTGTATACCATTTCGTCGTAGATAAGTGCATTTCGTATATAAGGATCAAACTAAACACATACTAAAAACTGGAGTAGCTGTAAAATATCGACATCACACGATAGGTAAATAATGGATTTTAGTACTGGTGCAGAAAAATAATGTCAAAAGGTACTGGTTTAAAAAAATTAAGATTAAAGGTAATTAATCCACCTTTAAGGTATAAAATTTGGTAGGTGTTATTATTAATAAAATAGTTGTTGTATTTACCTATGTTGTTTTATTTATACCTGTGGAATATTACAAATTTGTATTTGTACATAAGTTATATTGATAAATATAATCATAAATGCGGGTAGTTTCATAAAGCTTGAAAGTAAATAATAGTTATTTTTTATATTTTTTTGGTATGTAGTGCCTTGTTCTTGTTTGTTTTGTATTAACACATACCGTTTTTATTAAATAAAATAACTCGATTACATTTTTTCAGTTTTATACAATTTTGAAGTAATCACTTGTCATCTTGTCAATCAAATTTTAAATATATCGCCACAGATATCGCTATGCGTTCCAGTTGTACCAACTTATTTCTTTGTAAAATAAAATAAACTACTTTGAAATTAAAATGACAGACACATCTATCACTGTCAAGGATCTTCTCGTTGGACAGACTATACTTTCAATAAATCCAGGAAAGACGACAACAAAATAAGCTCGAGGCAAGAAATACAATAAAATGTCTGAATATTCTGGAGTAACGAAATAGGTAAGACAGAAAACTAAGAATTTTTGATGCAATAATTAAGAGCAATCTGTTATTTGGACCGGAAACATGGAGGTTAACAGAGAATAACAAAAGAAAATTACTGGCGGTAGAAATTGACGCGATAAGGAGATCAGCACGAACATCAATGCTGCAAGCAGTCACGTGTGTGTCCGTCCCAACAAAAAACTATACTAGGGGAAATAGTAGAGAGTGCCATAAGTGGTATGGACATGTGAGAAGGATGGACAACACTCGACTGCTTCAGAAGGTACTAAACTGGCTTCCACAAAAGAGAAGGAAACGGGGAAGACCAAGGACAAACTGGATGGAGGGTGTGTCAAGAAGGCGATGAGCTCAAGGGATCTGCGTGACGGAGACTGGAATGAACGAAATCAATGGCGACTAGGCATGGCACAACGTCGAAGCACGTTTTAAAAGCGATTTTTATATACAGGGTGGTCCGAACTTTATTCCGGAAACTTCGGCAGCATATTCTACAGATAAAAATAAGTAAAAAAGTCCGTATAAATGTATGTCCTTAACTTTTCCTTGGGTAAACACTCAACCGTATTCCAGGCAGAAATCTTTGCCATTCTACAATGTGCGAGAGAAAACAATAGAAGAGCTTATTCAGATAAGCTCATCAATATATGCTCAGACAGTCAGGCGGCACTTGGGGCGCTTATGAGCCCAAAGGTATCGTCGAGACTCGTCTGGAAATGCCTAGGTGAACTGGAAGCTCTGGCTCGACGGAACAGAGTTAAATTATTCTGGGTGCCGGGCCACAGCGGCATCTAATGCAACGAAAAAGCCGATGAGCTAGCTAGGCAAGGATCATCGGCATCTTATCTTGGTCCAGAGCCAGTACTGGGAATACCCAAATGTATGGCCCGTAGTGCATTAAAACTCTGGATCACGGAAAAGCAGAATGTCCACTGGAGAAACAGACAGGGGCACAGGCACAGCAAGGCTTTTTATCCAAGGACCCCAGCTCCAAAACAACCAAAAGAACTGCTAATGCTTAGGAATAAATTGCGGATTACAACAGGCCTCTTTGACGGGACATATGGCTGTCAAGTGTCACCTGAACAAGCTCAATCTGTATCAAGGAAGTCTTTGCTGCAGACTCTGCGATAAGATCTAGAAACAACTGGAGCACATAATATGTCACTGCGAGGCTCTGGATCGCAAGCGACACTTTTTATTTGGGAAAGCTAGGCTAGAACCGGAGGAACTATGCTCCCATACTATCAAGGACCTGCATAAGTTAGTGCAGGGCACAGGGATAGGAGAATGGGTGCAGATATAGAAAGGGGACAAACACAATAGACCTCACAGGTCGCAGTGTTTCCGGCAGAGGACGGCCCCTTATTGTGGAAAAAAAAATGTCCTTAAATGCTTGGTTTCGGAGATACAGGGTATAGAAGTTTCATTTTTATTTCAATTTTTTCCAAATTATTTCTGAAGTAACGTCAATATTTGGATGAAAATTGGTGTCTAGGAGTTTTTTGACATGAAAAATTAGATTTTGATGTCAATATGGCTCCTAACTAGGAGAGGGCGCCACCTACATATTTTTTAACCGGTTTAAAGAGTAATAGCTTTTTGTCCGTACCTGTATAAAACTACTGAGTAAAAAAATATACATTTACGACATTTTTTACGTAAAAAAGGTCTCTTGGTAAAAATCGCTACGAGTAATAGTTTTCAAGATATTTGGAATCGAAATTATCAATACCTGTCATCTTTGACATAAATTAAACATGTTGACTAAATAGTTATTAGACTGAAATCATAAATTTGAAATGTTTTTGTGGCAAAAGTTCAATAGGAACTGTTTTATCATCATTTTTTGCAGAAAAATTTCTCATGAATTAAAAAAAAATAAAAATTTCCCAAATTTATTATTTCAGTGAAATAACCATCTAATTCAACGTATTTATTTTTCGGCATTAATAACATGTATTGACTATTTCCGTTCTAAATATCTTGAGAACGGTTGCTCGTAGCGATTTTTACAAAGAGATATTTTTTGCGTGAAAAGTCACAGAGATGTGTATTTTTTTCTTCGGTAGGTTTTATACAGGTACATAGGTTTGTGTTTCTAGAAACGTTCTATCCTTTTTTAATTTTTCTATAATTAGTATTAATTTTTCACAAGTTTTATGTCAATTTTTAGTAAATGACTTCTAGAAATTGATCTCTCCAAAATTATCATCATTCAGCGTCTGCCATTTCGTCTGTGACGCCGTTTTTTTTTATCATACGGTATATTAAAACAACATATTACGAGACAAAATTCAGGTAATATTTTATTTTATTATTAGGTTAAACAGAGAAGTTATAAATGTAAATTTATTACTTCAGCTTCGGCGTCATAAGCTCATTAATTTCCATTTGAGAAAAAAAAAACATTAAAAACTTTTTGATATAAAGTCTGACGTTTAATATAATGTATTCGAGATAGATTTTAAAGGAATTTTGAAAAAAATAAACAAATAAACATTTTTTTAAATTTATTCTGAGTTTATTTATTATAGTATAACATAATTTTAGATTTGCATATTTTGTTAGTCATTCTTTGTTTTGGGTACTTTTTTTAAAATACAATTATTTTAAATATTAAAATTTGAATTTTAATAAGTAAAAATTAGAAAATTTTTACACACAAGTTTTGAATAGGACTTAAAAAATTATTACTAGCTTATGGCTTTTAATAAGATGTAAAAAAGCTTCAATCCCATTATATATACAGGGTGGTCCGAATTGTATTCCGGAAACTTCATCAGCATATTCTGCAGATTAAAATAAGTAAAAAAGTTCGTATAAATGCATGTCCTAAAATGCTTAGTTTCGGAGATACAGGGTGTAGAAATTTCATTTTTATTTCGATTTTTTCCAAATAATTTAAGAAGTAACATCAATATTTGGATGGAAACTGGGGTCTGTCAGTTTTTGGACATGAGAAATTTGATTTTCATGTCAATATGACTCCTACTTATAGAGGGCGCCACCTGCATATGCTTTAACTGGTTTGAAGAATAAGAACTTTTCATTCATACCTGTATAAAACTACTGAGTAAAAAAATATATATTTGCAACTTTTTTTACATAAAAAAGGTCTCTTGGTAAAAATCGCTACGAGTAATGGTTCTCGAGATATTTGAAATTGAAACTACCAATACCTGTCATCATTGACAAATTAAACATGTTGACCAAATAGTTATTAGACTGAAATCTTAAATTTTAAATCTTTTTGTGCCAAAAGTTCAACAGAAACTATTTAATCATCATTTTTTCGCAGAAAAATTTATGATTAATTTAAAAAAATAAGCATTTATTATTTCAGTCAAATAACTCTATTCAACGTATGCTTATTTTTTTGTCAATAATGACATGTATTGACTATTTCCATTTTAAATATCTTGAGAACGGTTGCTCGTAGCGATTTTTACCAAGAGGAATTTTTTACGTAAAAAGTCATGGAAATGTATATTTTTTTAGTCAGTAGTTTTATACAGGTACCGTCGAAAAGTTATTAATCTTTAAAACAGTCAAAACGCATGTGGGTGGCGCCCCCTACAAATAGGAGTAATATTGACACCAAAATCAAATTTCTCGTATCACAAAACTCCCAGACACTAATTTTTATCCAGATATTGACGTTACTTCAGAAATTATTTAGAAAAAATCGAAATAAAAATGAAACCTCTACACCCTGTATCTCCGAAACTAAGCATTTTAAAACATACATTTATACGAATTTTTTTACTTATTTTTATCTGCAGAATATGCTGCCGAAGTTTCCGGAATACAGTTCGGACCACCCTGTATAATATAATTTATATTGTATCTTGCTAGTAATGTAACCCTAAGCATTGGAACCCTGTATATACAGGGTGTCCCCGAAATAAGTGCAGATATTTTAACTCGCAGTATACTTCAGCCCCAGAAACACGCCTATGAGGTTTTTTTCGCGAAAAAAAAATTTTGAAAATTCCAAATTTTTAAAAAAAAAATTTGGAATTTTGTTTAGTTTTTAGTTAAAAAACATAATTTCTTGATAATATGGCAATATAGGTAGGTATTAGATTAAATTTACAAGAAAGAAAATCCAGAACAGATCCAGTGGTTCTCAAAATTTTAGCAAAAAATCATTTTTTTGGAAATTTTCGAAGTAAAATAACTTTGTTATTTTGGACTTATTTGAAAAACGATAAAGAGAAAATATGTTTCTTTTATCGGGATCTACCACCCCTTAAAATATTTGCACTTATTTCTGGGACACCCTGTATAGTCTGTGTAATATATTACATATTATAACTAGATTAATTTATAAATCACAAATACTAGTGAGAATAATAATAAGGAATCAGTTGTGTATGTATCAAAGATTTAAAATTTTATATAGTAATTTATATTAAACATGTTTTTTAATGCTAAATTCAAATGTCAATTTGTATTTACAAATTAAGATAAATCTTAATTTTATCATCTAAAGACTGCTTTATATAAATAAACATAGAAAGTGACTAACTAAATCTAAGTAATTGCTTATAGAGGGTGAGTTTGGTTTGGTTTCCAAATATTTTCAGGGGTGGTATATTTTGACCCCAGAAACACGTTTCTGGGTTTTCTTGCAAAAAAAAAGATGTTGAAAATCTTGCATTTTCATGTATATTTTAGAAAACTTTTTATAACTGCTTGATCACCGCCAACTTTTCCCAAGGCATAATTTTTTAATCTCTGATATTACAATGGTTAGGACGCAACATTGCCAGTTCCTACATGACCTATGTTTCTAATTATTCATGCGAGAAAATGCAACTGATAAGTAAAACATTGCCAAAAAGGGATGAAAAATTCAAAAAAGGTGTGACAAAATTCAGAAAAGGCCGTACTGACAAAATATCCTGTATTACAAAGTGCAGAAATACTAGTTGTACCATTATGATTAATTTATCTATTTCAGTATTCACATAATAAATAACTCTAGAAAAATACACACCTCTTGAACCGCTTTTAAGTTTAATTAGAAACAACGAAAACAATCTTCTACAATTACCTCTTATGGCTTTAGTACTAGCCAACATTATTACATTGTAACGTGCCAAAAGTTCAATAGACTATTTTATTTGTTCTCTTCAATACTTTAATACTTGTAGATATTATTATCAGTCTAAAATATCGTTCAGCCAATTCAGTAAACCTATAATAAATAAATAGTACTTACATGTTAACAAAAGTAATTATTCCATTCTTATTTTTAACTAAATATATTTTACACTTAATGACATTTTTTTTTGTAGCACAAAACTAGTTCGATTTAATATAATTTAATATTTATTTTAGACGAAATAGATAAAATAATTCTTTTCGCCGTTAATCTTTGAATTGAAACGCCCAAATAATTATTTATATTTCTTATTAACTTTACTATTAGGCAACCCAAAATTTACTAATAAACTGATTATATATTTTTATATTTTATATAATAAGAGGTAATTAGTGAGTCTATCCCTTCAAGTTTCTAAAGAAACGCGCCTTTACAATACCCTTCGGGTGGCATGTAATAAATAACGTTTAGGTAAAATTTTCAAATTTTCAGTTAAAAAATATATTATCTTAAAAACGTAACAACAACGGTAGCATATTTCATATCAATTAAACTTTTAGTTACGTAATCAAGGGCGCGATTTTTAAATTGATTGTTGGCAAACTTTGAACATATTCGGCGGCGGGTAACTAACTGGAATTTAAATTTCGTGCTGGAGAACTAGGTGGTAGCTCTGCTGCAAAAAATTTCAAGTAGCCGCTTTTATTTATTTATTTCCTGACATTGTCATTCGTTTTGACACTTCAGTTTTGTATTACGAGTTTTTGGTTTAAATAAATAGTATTGCGATACTTAAAGCCAGAAAATGTTTACTAGCGAACCTTGCAGTCGAACATTGTTCTTTTTAGAACCTATTTTAGTGCGAAGTGTAAAAAAAGCGTAATAAAATATTTGATAGCTTAATAGCTGTAAAAAACTCATCGCAACTTTATTACAATATTTTGAACGAGAAAGCGGTAGTAATGGCCCTTTTGCATCACTTAAAATGACTTTTAAGTGATGTTAAGTAGGTGAGTTTTGTTAATGTAAATAATAACTGTTTATATATTTATAATTAGTTTATTTTTGTTTCCTAACATATTTTGATTAAAGGAAAATATATGAAAGTAGACAACGCTGTGCCGGTGAAGCTTAATCGCCTAGCTAAAAGTTTATTTGGTATGAACTGTAGATTAAAACCAGAGGAACGAATTACTGAAAAATCCGGTGACTCTCAAAATTTTTAAAGAGCATTTTCTTTTAATTATCAAAATTAAATAACTCAGTTATTTTGGACTCATTTAAAAAACGATAAACAGAAAATATGTTTCTTTTATCGCGATCTATCAGCCCTGAAAATATTTGCACCTATTTAAGACTTATAATCTGCATAATCAATTTTTTGATGTTTTCATTTATGCAAAAAAGAGTCTCAATAAAAGCCCTTGTAATGAAGTTCATAAAAATTTCTGCACTCATTCCTGGGAGACCCTGTATATTGTGATAATTAATATTATACTAGAATAAAGAGACTTAATCTTCTTTTGATAATGACAATCAATGTATTTTGTTGTTAAATCATTATTGTAATGTAGCAGTTCAAAACCAGTGTCAGATTGGGCGATTTTGCGACAATTGGGCGATATTTCGAGAAAATTGGCGCCACAAATTTTTAGGAAATCGCAAACCGCAATTTGGGCGATAAATTTAATTACAATATCGGAAATTTTTAGCGCTTTTAGGGGCCATTATCGCATCAAAATCATAAGAAACATTTAACGGGTGGCGGTCCGCCTCGGCCACTGGACATTCCAACCAAAAGAGATGTTCGATAGGTTTAATTCTAAAATGTATTTGTCAGATTCCGATAATTCAGATGCAAATGCTGAAGACGTCGAGGTAGGTCGAGGATGTAATAGACCTACCCATTATGATATTACTTATTCTAAAAAAAAAATTACTTTTTTATGTTTCGCGCCAGTTCTCAAGGAAAAGTAATGTTGGTTGCGGTTTTGGGTGATTTTTTGACTTGACATTTGCGCCAACCGATTATAAAATCTGACAACACTGTTCAAAACGACAGTTTGTGGTCGCACGCGAAACAGTGAAGTCGAGTCCGGAGTGCCCCGCCAAGTGACCAGCTGCCGGCCGCCGATCGCCGCCGTACTGTGCAAGGTAAGCACCAACAGCCGAAGTGATCGGTAGGTCGTATTCTTTTATTGTTATTAGCGTTTACTCTACTACCTGGGCGCGTTATAGGGAGTTAGTCGCCAGGATTGTTAGGATATTAAAAGCGCGGGAGAGCAACAATTGCCGACCAGGCGAAAGAGGGAATACCCAGTGCTAGGGCAGATCGCCAGGAATCGTGGCTCTTCGGAGAGAGAGTTCTGTCTGACATCTGCTCAAGTACGACGTATCCTTCGGTTGCTGAGACGAGAGTCCTTAGTTTGTTTATTGACATTAAAAACGCGGAAGAACAACCATTTTCGACTAGGCGAAAGAGGGAATACACAGTGCTAGGGCAGGTCGCCAGGAATCGTGGCTCTTTGGAGAGAGAGAGAGAGAGAGAGAGAGAGAGAGAGAGAGAGTTCTGTCTGACATCTGCTCAAGTATGACGTATCCTTCGGTTGCGGAGACGAGAGTCCTTAGTTTCCTTTATTGACATTCAAATTACCAGGGTTGCTGACCAGGCAAAGGAGGGAGTAGGACTACGTGGTGCTAGGACAGGTCGCCAGGAATCGTGGCTCTTCGGAGTTCTCTCTGACATCTGCTCCGGTAAAACGTACCTCTCGGGAAAAGCTAGTTGAGGGTTAATGATTAATTGTTTTCTTAAGGGACAGCCAGGGTAATACAGTAAACGCACGGATCGCGAATGCTTATGGTGCTTGAACAGGATCTCGCCCAACTCCCGAGGCTAGTTCTGTCGCGCCCGCTTTTCTCTAGGTGTGTCGTCCAGACGGCACCCTGCAACAGTGACGCTGGACGGGATCTCGCCGAAATCCCGAGGCTGTCCTGACCGGGCGGTGTGTGTGCGTGCTGCGCTTATCCGAACGGCGTACAACTCTCCGAGGCGTCGCTAACGTCAACGTCAATCCGGGACTCGCGTCTGTATCCAACGGGACGCTGCTAACTTCAACGTCGATCCAGGACTCGCGTCTTTGTGCCACGGGACGCTCTTAACTTCGACGTCGATCCAGGACTCGCGTTTGTGTGTCACGGGATGCTGTTAACTTCGAGATCGATCCGGGACTCGCATCCGTGTCCAACTGGACGCTTTTAACACCGACGCCGATCCGGGGTCCGTGTTTCGCTGTCAAAAAGGACGCCGCTCCGGTAAATACGCGTCTGTGACCATCGGGACGCCTGTAACGACGTCGTCGCCGTTTAGATAGTCGCGTCGCTGTAGAGTGTGTTGCGCCGGTACCTACGTGTCTGTGTTCAATAGGACGCCGCTAACTTTGACGCCGATCTGGAACTCGCGTCGTCGTGTCTAACCGGATGCTGTTAATATCGCCGCCGATCCGGGAACCGCGTCTCTGTGTATAACTGAACGTCACTTCGGGAACGCGTCTTGTGTTCGAGTGATAGAGTCAGTCAAAGAGTTGCGTGTTGGGAATAATCGATCAGAACTCTAGAGGTAGACGGTTGTTATTGTAAATTTTGCTTTACGAGGTTCCAAACATTTATTTTATTTTATGATTGTTACAATTCGAGAACGTAAAGTTTCTTTGATTACTTTTGTACATAATTAAGTAAGTGTTACGTCATAGTTAACTGTGTGTTTTATTTTCTTTTCATCTCATCACTCCCTGGTTTCTCCACTGTATAAAAGCTACCCGTACTGGCACTAGTGGTCTCTCAAACACTATAAATTTTGAGGGTGGCGCCCGAGGTACCGAACCAAGGCAACTCGGCATCCGTAAGCGTTCTCAAAATGGAGAGAACCTCACACCCTATACTCACTATTCGTTGATGCGGTTCGTTGATGCGATTCATCAGTGCGCCGAGTTAGTGCGCCAATTCGTCGATGATGAGTTTGGGAAAATTTCGGCTTTCGGGCGAACCGTCAGAAGAAATATCATAAAACACAATGGAAGAATTTCCAAACGAACTAATAAATCACATGTGATATACTAATAATCTAATAATATAATCGAGGCTATAATCGCATGGACGCCAAATCGATGAAAAGTTAACTTTCGCATAGTAAGTATGGGTCTTTATTCAGATTAAAAAAATGTCTTTGTTGCCTTACAAGAAACAATTTTTGTTTGTGTACTGTTCGTAGTGCTGCCATTATGTCAATATTTCTGAATATAAATATATCGATTTTTTGAGAGCATCAGAAATATCAAATAAATAAAAAATAATTAGAGAAAGACGAGTGATAGAATGAATTAAAGTAAGACTAACGTAGAAACTGTTTGCAAAGATTGTTCCATGTGCTTTGCCAAGTGACGCGTCGTAAAGTCAGGTGTGTTTCAGGAATTAGTAAAAACTTCCGAAGTTCTAAAACAATTTAAACTTCAAAATTTACAGCCCAAACGCTGCTTTAACTTTTCAGATTTTCGTTATGTGGTTTAAAACCTGCATACTGGATATCTTTATTTTCTACACGCTCTATATTATTACTAAATCGTAATAAAAGTCAATACTGTATCGGTTTAGAAGATTTTCTATTAAATTTTTATCAATTTAGAGGAATAAAAGAGTAAATGCAGATTTAGCAGAATTGATCGTCAATATGGAAATTAAAGATTGGGCTGAAGCATCGATGCGGGTTTATATCTTCTATAAAACTAAAATGAAATTACCCCTTTAAAGACGTAAGCTCCTCAAAGCTTTCATTATATTGCCGCATTGCGTAATATAAGAAAGAAATTACTTTGCAATAATTTGAAATCACTCAGTGTTCATTTAAGGGAAGCGCTTCTTTGATGATTTACCTTTTCAGTAATGTAATTTTATACTTTAATGATATCTTAAATCTTTCAAATTTTGCCAAACCATAAATTTTGATAATAGAATTATTCACCGAACGGCTGCTTTTAGCTTGTTTCGAATAAATGAATTTGCCATGTATACCAATATGTGTATCATATCAATATATTATATATTACGCTCAATAGTTGAATTCGGGCAATGCCCGAGAAAAATACGCGAATCTAGTTTTGAGCTAGGAATATTTCCCAAACGCGAATTTGATTGCATTGGTTTCACTCTTTTTGGTTGGATTGGTTTAGTTATTTGGCGAGTTGCTTACCGTGGTTATTTGGAGGGTGTTAGTTCATTGGTTAGTTGGTTTTTCGGGTTTGGGAAATATTCCTTGCTCAAAACTAGATTTGCGTATTTTTTTCGGGCATTGCCCGAATTCGACTATTGAGCATAACATATACTAAGGGCTGGCAAAGGTTAGTCTTGGGTCGAGATTTCCGTATGTAAGAAGAGTACAATGCGTTTATAATGTACTGAACAAAGAGGGGACAGTAAACACGTTGCCAAATGTATGAAATAAACCGAGAAACTGTGCACATCGCTAAGAGACGATGAAGGGGATATAGCAGATTTGTCGCAGTTGACCGGTCGACCAAACCAATACCTCTGTCAGTACTTAAAGTTCTAGGGAACGGTGTACGTCATGCGTTCAGCTTCACGATTTAATTACGTCTCGTGATACTTAATTTGTTTATTTATGAACGAGTCGTTGTAATTTTCCCTATAGCTTGAATTTTTTTAAGTGCAAACTAGAAACACTTACATTTTTGGTAAAAATAAGTGGAATTGAGTGGGTGTTCGATAGTGGTCGCGCTATTAGAACTCTGAATTCAAAAATCGATATCTCGAAGTCTATTAGAAATAATAGATTGTAGTTTTTTCAAGAACTTTGTTAATATTTCTGCTGTATTTTCTTTGTAGACAGTATGTGAAAATCTTTATCAATAAAAAAATTACACGATTGCTGAAAATGCTATGCTCTAAAAATAAATAGATGGATTGTTTACACTTTTTGAATGGAAAAAACAACCTTATCGATTTTTTCTTATGTAAACATATTGTAAAATATCCGATCTTGAAAATAAAAAAAAGTTTCAATATCTAAAGTCGTTCTTGAGTTATGGCCTGTTATGTGTTAAAAAGTTGAGTTTTTAAATTATCGCGATTACTGACGTTTTCTCGTTATAAAAAAATGACACCCTAACGATATCCTTATAATTCCATTTCAGATGCTCAGAAACATATCTAATGATTTTATCTAGTTATCTCTTGAAAAAAAAGTCTTTTAAAAATAAGCGGTTTGCGATCGTGATTTTACTTTACTTGATAGACTTAATAAGATCCCTATGCGATTTACTTCCACACATATAAATGTCGACCCAAAAGTAACAGTTGCCAGCACGGTATAACGGCCCAAGTGTAGAGACTACTGATGATTAAATCTCAGTTGAAAAAAATCAGTGATGTACAGGATTTTTTAGAATATAAGTAAGTAAGTTTTTAGAATAATATTCCAGTGATAACCCATGCGCACGTCCCTGGTGAACCTGTCGACACTGTTTTTATAATTAAAATATGTAACACTATTAGTAACTTTTAACCTCAAAAATAAATCGAAAAAAAAATCTTTGACCTCCTGTAGCTACAGGAAACAAAAGCAGAATCGGATATATACAGATTTGTTCACTACATGGCCACGACACAGAGTATTGTAGCTAAACGATGAGACTTTTTACAAATTGGCAAGTTTGGGGTTCGTTGAAGGAACAATAGAGCTACAATTTAAAAATATTTTACAAGATACAGAGTGTCCCCAAATAAATTAAAAATAACACTATTAGTAATTTTTTAACCTCAAAAATAAATTGAAAAAAAGTCTTTGACCTCCTGTAGCTACGAAACAAAGCAGAATCCGGACATTTCTACGATTAAAATAAATCTTAATTTTACGTGAGGATCTTCTGATAGAGATAGTACATGTTTTTGAAACACGCTCAATTTAACGCCTAAAATTGCAGTAAGACATAAATTTTTTATTTATCCCAGGTATCCGCCCTTAATACTTTTAGCAAATTAATGAAGTTTGCATTCTGGTTGCTCAGATACTTTTCTTTAATTACAGATAAAGATCTAAATGCCTCAACAAAGACAGTCAGCCTGGGTTATTCGTTAAACAATTCTATTAGTTATATTGTAAGTACGTCTTTACGTTTGCGGTTTTAAAAAATATACAAAAAAATCAGATCACTAAATTAAATTGGGTCTTACAAATTGTATTAGTCACCATTTTTATAAAACTATAGTCAATACTTAAATACCTATCCCTTCAAGTTTTCGTAGAAAATGCATTTTCTTATAATTTAGACCTCATTTATCAATATATCCATGGAATATTGACATTTTAGATGTGTTTGAAAAGCAACAAATGTACAAAATAACAGACTAGTAATATTATCGTTTTTAGCAAAGCCTGATAATACGCGCTCGATTACGATCCAAAAGGCTACTATTTAAATCTTTATAAAAGAGTATACCATTAATTAAATACTGCCAGTTCATTTCCCGCCCATATACTAATTAATTACATAATTGTGAACTTATTCGTTAATAAATTATTACATAAATAAATGTGTATTTGAGTCACAAATCAATATAATAATAAGTTATGAAATTAAAGTCTCTGTTGTTATAAATAAGCATTTATTAAAAAATGAAATATTATTTTAAGGTGTTACTTGTTTATCACACTGTATAATACATTCAACACTATACAAGTATATAGCAATTAAAACTAATCAAAATTTATACAATCAGTTATAAGTAATTATGAATACTGGAATCATATTAATTGATCCTTTTTATAACAAATAATTAAAGTTTTTATTTTTAATGAAATAAACGAATTTAATCGACAATATTAGTATCTGTACTCTTTAAAAATTTAGAAACATCTTAAAAATAATCTAAAATGTCAATAGTCCATGGGTATAAATTGATAAATAAGTTCTCGATGACAAGAAATCATTTTCTACGGAAACTTAAAGAGGTAGGTAAAAAATGGTATAATATAATTTGATAGACAATTAAATGCATCTGATTTTCGTAAAATGATACAGATGTTCCATTTAAATTAAACAAATAAATGCCGTTTTAAGCTAATACTTATTTAAAATAAATTTTTGCAACACTCTGTATAAGGTAGTATTATCTATTAGCGTACAACACAATTACTGCACAAGTAAACAAACTTCAGTATGTTATACAAATATTAAAAACTTTGATACCCTTGGAGAAATAAAGCTTTAAAATTAATGATCTTGCAAATTTCTAATCAAATTTACCTTTGTTTTAATTATAGAGAAATTTCATGTAATATTATCACAGGGATTATTCCATTTATAAAAAAATACAACTTTGATATTTTTAAATTTCACAATCCTACTTGGCTTTTAAATTTCACAATCCTATCGTCCAAAATACTCTAAATTCGCAAAAATCCGTAAAATATTCCCATAAAAACAAATCACAATTCACTTCCACTTCACAGAAACTGACAGACATTGCCAAATATGGAATGACGTTTATTTTTCAATTTAATTTACTGATCTAACTGATCCGGGTCACTTAGAAATTAAATTTTTATTAAATTATTTAATTATAATTGTTTCTGGCGAAATCAACTTCATATCAATGTTTATTCATAGGGTAACAAAGCACATCGCTGTTAAATTATCAACATTTTATATAAATATTTATATTTTTCAACTACTCCAATTACTCCAATTACTCCACAGAGAATCAAACGAATTGTTAATTAAACTATATTCTGTGGATGACTTGATAAAATCATTATGAAATTAAAGTCCCTAGGTGAATATCTAGGGACTTTGGATGAAATTTCTACGGAGCGCCATCTATCCCTCTACTGGCAGAAACTCCGCCGTGTTTCCAAAATTCAAATGGCAGTTTCATCCGCCTGAGAGCAGCGGTTAGTTAGTCATCGATATCAAGTCGCTTTCATTCTTTCCCGCATTTCGCAAAGCTCTAAAATCATACTAACTGGAGAGAGCCCTATATGCGGTAAACGACATTTTTGTTGATGTTAATTATGAACAATTTTGAATTTAAAAATTTTGATCATCTCACACACTGGTCAAAGGTCAAGTATTCAATATTTTATAACTCTAAAATTATATCTATTTACCGCGCACTGTTCTAAAATTGTCCATGTATATTCTTTTTGTAATTTTAAAGACTTAAATTTTTTTGAACTGTATTATTTGTATTGTGTATTTTTTGTTGTTTGTATTTTTTTTGTGATTTTTGTGAGTGCTTTGTTGATGAAGCTGTTTTGGATTTTTGTACAATAAAGCGTTGTTTGTTGTTGTTGTTGTTGTTGTTGTCAGTCATGTAATTATTAAAGGAAATCTAGATTTTGCGATTAGGCATCTATTAATAGATGTATTTTAATAATAATATATGGTGCCCGGTGGTGTAGAGGTACAGGCTCTCGTCTACCAATCTCAAGGTAGTGGGTTCGAATCCCATAGCCGGCATTGCATCAGCCGACTATTTTTATTAAAATAAAAATAGTTTGGGTACCTAGGTCGACTCAGCCTTAAATGAGTACTTGGGACTCACAATCCTGAGGTAATAATAGGCGGTTGAAGCGTAGTGCTAGCCACATTACCTTCCTTGTATACCGAACGGCTCTAGTATGGTAAGCTGTACCTTGCTACTCCCAAGGCGTCAAACGCTATATACGGGAGCTATTATTATTATTATTATTAATAATAATGAAATTTAAAAATATCTCACACCGTAAATATGTATACCTTCATGCCAATTAACTACAAACATATACAGCTGTATTACATGTATTACATAGTTAATTCACTCTATCCCAAAAATGCTCTAATGAAAACTGGCAGAACTTATTCCGCTTGGCTGACTTAATGTTTAACATTCTTAAAAGCTGTAGGTCAGTGACCCCTTTAACGATTGCAGTAACAGCTTCGCTCATCAAGTTAAGAGAATTTACGCCGAGTTTCATGTTAAACTGAGAAGCAAAAGTTTGAAGCTCAAGAAGCCCTGACGTCATCTTTCCTGTCTGGATGTATATTGGAAACTTATTGCTGTTTCTCTGCTGTGTGTCGTGTTTAAAACCCTTTTTTTTAAACAGGATTTTAATTCTTTCAGAGTGGATTATACATCTTAACAAAAATTACAATAATGTTTTGTTTTCGTTTGGTTTGGTTATGTAAAAAAAAATACAATAATGTTTTGCGTGCAATTAGCTTAATTTTAATGTATACAAATTTAGAAATAATCATACAGAAAGTTTGGGGCTTTTTGGTTTTACCTTATTAAGTAATTGTTATCAGGTAGTAATTGTTAATTTTGAAGTTTAACTTGGATATAATAGGTCTATTCGTTTTCCTGTTATTATCGATTCTGAATCGTCCTAGAACTCTCCAGCGCATGCGCAAATGAAATAATGTCTTCATATTTCCTTCTGCGCATGCGCATCACAATTCTAGGACGGTTCAGAATCGGTAATAACAGGAAAACGAAAAAAGCTAATGTCATTTTAACAGAACGTCAACGGTTTCTTGTAGACGTATCTGTTTTAAAAAGTAAAGTGTTCTCGAATAGTTGAATTTAAATATTTTAAATAGTTTTTTTTCTTTATTCTTTGTATTTTTTTTGCTTCCGACGACGGAAAGAGATAAACTTTCCGAAACGTTAAGCATTTTTTTCTTAGTTAGGCAAATTTGTATAACTGTAAACATAACTTCTAACAAGCAGTGTCCGTTTAGGTTTAACGCAGAAGTGTTTACAAAAAAATAACATTTTATTTTGTAGATTTTCTTGCAGTGCAATGGCAAAATACCGATAAAGGATTTTTTTGAAAAGAATATACTAAATAATGAATTATTATAGTAAACTACAAATTAATTTCATGATTAAAATATCTCGTTTTTTTAAATATTTCTATTTATTCTGTTTTTTTCTAAATTTCTTAATGATATTCATATCCACTTAAAGATTGCTTTAATTTTAAGGCAACCGGTTTAATTTTTTATACATTTTCCATAACGTTAGTAAAAAGTAAATTTTTGTCAATAATAAACTATTATAAATGGTGCAGTAAATTTTTTATATAATTTGTGAAAATATGATTCTTTTCAATGGTCAATTGACTTTAATATTTTTTTGTTAATTTCTACTAATAAAATATTTTAGTACGTATTGCAAAATACTATATAGTAGTTAAATATTATTTTTCCAGATAAAATATATAAAATATGTATAAACTTTATCAATATGGCAATCAAAGTGTATTAATTATTACTGTTGGCTAAATTGAAATATAGAATTTGATTTTTCATGTCGTTATAATATTGATACGCCTAAAATTATAAAATTGTGTCTATAAGATAATAAAGAAAATCATAAAAAAAATAATTTCAAAAAATATATTTTTATTCTACTTTACTCCATAGCTGTATATAATAAAGTTAAATAATTATATTATTTTTAAAGAAACAAATTTATACAATATACAGGGTTGCTCACCACATACGACGCGGAGTATTGTAGCTAAACTCTTAGATTTTGCAAATTGTAAGTTTTGGGTTCGTTGAAGGACTATTAGAGCTACAATTTAAAAATATGTTTACAAGGTACAAAGTGGCCTAAGTTGATTTTTTTTACATTGTTAGTTTCTACGATTAAAATAAAGGTAAATTTGATTAAGGTTTACCGCATTTTAATCTTACCGTTTTTGCAATATATAGGTTTTTGTCAAAATACAGTAATAATTTTAATGCTTTATTTCTCCAGGCGTATTCAAGTTTTTAAAACCAAATATTGTATTGCAGTATTTCTATCTACTAAATTTTGTGTTGCAATAATAAAAATTATACAACCTTATACAGAGTGTCTAAAATTTTATTTTAAATAATAACTAGCTATAAACGCCAATAACTTCTTTAATTTAAATAGAACACCCTGTATATTTTATCAGATGCACAATTTAATTGTCTATAAAATTGTATTATATCAGTTTTTACCTATGTCTTCAGGTTTTCATAGAAAATGCATTTTCTTATAATTTAGACCTCAATTATCAATATACCCATGGAATATTGACATTTTTGATTATTTTTAAAGATGTAACAAATTTTTAAAGGGTACAGATATTATTATCGTTTGTTTATGTCATTAAAAAAATTAAAAAAAACGTTTAAATATTTGTAAAAGAAAACAAATTAATATGATTCCAGTATTCAAACTACATTAATTGACTGTTTGCGCTGATTGATAATAATTGCTCCAAATACTAAAAAACTTAATTTTATATGTGTATTAGACAGTGTGGTAAAAAGTATCACCTTAAAAAATTTATTTCATTTTTTGACGGATGCTTATTTATATCAACAGATACGTTCATTTTCATAACTTATTATTATATTGATTTCTGATTCCAAATCAACATTTATTTAGAATAATTTATTAACTAACACAATTAAATGTGTAATTAATTAATATTTTGGCGGAAATAATGTGGTGGTATATTTAATTAATGTTTCTCTTTTATAAAAATTTAAATAGTTTTATTTTTATATACCAATAAGCTGGTAATATTATCGTTTTTAGCACCTGTACATTTGTTTCTTTAAAAACAATCTAAAATGTCAATATTCCATGGATATTTTGATAAATGAGGTCTAAATTATAAGAAAATGCATTTTCTACGAAAACTTGAAGGGATAGGTAAAAATGATATAACACAATTTGATGTGCAATTAAATTGTGCATCTGATTTTCCTAAAATATACAAGGTATTCTATTTAAATTAAACAAGTTATAGCCGTTTAAAGCTAGAAATTATTTAAAATAAATTTTTAGACACTCTGTATGAGGTAGTATTATTTTTATTATTGCAACACAATAACTGATCAATAATTAAACTTCAGTAAATATTTAGTATTAAAAACTTTCATACCCTTGGAGAAATGAAGTCTTAAAATGTTTACTGCAATTTCATAAAATTTAAAATATTTCAAAAACGGTAAGGTTTAAGGGTGATAAACCTTAATCAAATTTAACTTTAATTTAATCATAGAAACTAAAAATGGAATAATCTACAGGGTGTTCCATTTAAAAAAATAGAACTTTGATATTGTTTTATGTATTTGGGACACTCTGTATCTTGTAAAAATATTTTTATATTGTAGCTCTAATAGTCCTTCAACGAACCCAAAACTTACAATTTGTAAAAATTTATTTGTTTAGCTACAATACTCCGTGTCGTATGTGGTGAACAACCCTAGAGGAAGACCGAACATGAGATGGGACCATTATATTAAGAAGTTGGCAGGTATAACTTGGGGCCTCATAGCCAACAATAGACAACAATGGACCCAACTACAAAGAGAGTATGTGAGGTAAGCTACACCATAATTGAAAACGGTTGAACAAGCTAAAAATGATGATAATTGTATTTTTAGGAAAAGGAACTAACGCTGACAACATTTGCCTAACTATGCATTTTTGAAGATATACATTATAGAAATATCTAAAATTTTAAAAACTATTTCTTTCCATATAACCGCTATTTTGTAAAATCTTTAGCTTTCAAAAATAATGAAAAATTGAAAATAACAAAAAGTTATTTTTGTCTGCCGTTATAGGGAAACCAACCACCCTCTCGTTACCGGTTTTGTGGCCTATACCCCATCGTCAGACGAGCTAAACGGGCTGAAATTCCTGGAATGGCTAACAAAAAAATTACTATATCAGCTGGCGACTTAGTTTGTGTTGGTGAGTTATTAGATAAAGATCTAATAGCGCCAGTACATAGATGGAAAGAAGAATTTTCAGGCGACTCCAAAAATATAAATAAAAAGTGAAAGGTTCTTGCAGTATCTATATATGTAATATTTAAAATAAAAATATTTCTCACCATATAACTGCTGTTTTGTAAAATCTTCGAATGGGAAACCAACCACCCTCTCGTTACCGGTAATAAAAATTAATCCCCATAACGGCAGACACACATAACTTTTTGTTATTTTCAGTTTTTCATTATTTTTGAAAGCTGAAGATTTTACAAAACAGCAGTTATGTGGCAAGAAATATTTCAACAATGTGAAGTTATTTGCCGCTAGATTTGAATCAAAATTATATCTGAACTCAATACATACCCTGTGACAAAAACTTTCCTTTTATTGAAAATTTAAGTCAAAATATTGCGAACGGCTACTCTTATATCGGAGGCAGTGGGAACAAGCTTTTGCTTCTGCACTTGACTAAAAATATGATACCCACCTATACCTTACACTGCATACCAAAGGGCGCCACTTATTTCAAAAAGATGCTGATACTTTACAAAGGATAGTACAAACTGAAATATGAAAATTTGTACAAGTGTCTTAATTGAATGGAAACTAAAATTAGTACAGCTATTAAATATTTTGAGAAACTGGATCAACTAATGAAACAATTCAAATACCAAAAAAATAAGATTTATTACTTGTTAGAAATATTCGGTACCTATCCGGCACAGCAGTTATGTACATTAATATACAAGAATTATATTTAAGAAACTCTATCTTAAAACTTGTTTAAAGTGATATTATGTTATTTTAAATATTATTCAGACAATCATAATATAAAAGGATACTTTAGAGACGGTCTTGGTTATATTCGAATAATAAATATTTATATTTTAATTGAAGTATTTCGAAGATTCATGAACCTTTTTACTTATATATAGTTGGGGAAAAAGTTTAAAAGCTGTATCCAAGATTGCCCTTACAGGTCAAAGATCGTAATGTTATAAAAGGTTAACAAAAATAGATGTTAAATCTGAATAATCAATCAATATAACATGATTATTTTAATAATCAAATACAAATAAAATTTAAGCAATGCTGAAGGCAAATACTTAAAGTGTTAAAAAAAATATAAAATATAACAGAACGTTAAATTTTATAAATTAAAGGTTAAAGTAATGCTGAAGGCAAGTACTTAACCAGTTAAATGTAAAATGCTAAGAATAGTTAATTTCTTAACACACTAATGATTATTTAAAATCAAATTAATAAAATTTTAGTTTACTATAAAAAATATACTGGCCTTGTATACCAAATTATACTAAAAAAGGATCTTCTTAATAATACAAAAACATCACAGCATCCAACTTCTCCTCAGAGGGGTGCAAGGCTGAAGGCTGAAAGCTGAATTAGTTCGGTGACTGAACACGTAAGAAAAACTTGTGGAAAAACTTGTCATAAACTTCTAGAAAAATATGCAGAACAACTTGCAGAAAAACGTCTAGAAAAATGTCTAGAAATACTTGATGAAAAATACGTGGAAAAATGCTGACAAAAATACGTAGAAAAACCTAAAAAGAAATGCATGGTATTAGTTAACCTTACATTTTAAAAAACTCGAAAAATTTACGAAGGTATTAATTTACCTCATTGTGAAGGCACATAATCAATAATTATTTAACATTTCTTCTCAAATACGGGCTGGACACTTCTCATCAAAAAAACTGGAATCTAAAAGAAAGGCATGTGAAGGTTTTTTCTACCGAATGGAATGTCAAAGAAAATTTTACCAAAACTATAGATCCATTAACATCTCAACAATCAAAAACTATATGGGACCTTCAACCATCTATAGGATCACAAAATCACAATATTTTTCCCATATTGTGAAAAATCCCAGCCAAATAAATTTAATTCTCAAAATGGCACAGTGACCTCGACAACGGCCAAATCCGAGGTGACGATTTTGACGTTTCCCGTCTTGTCGATACACCAGGGTACGATCCAGTATTTTCGATAGAGAGCGTTCCGAAATTTATGTGTTGTAGAAATGTAAAAAGAATATCGATACAATAATAAAATACCGTCTATAATAAAACAAAGTAGCATTTGGAAAATGAAAATGCTACAACCCATACATTAAACTAAGCTTTTATCAATAAACGATTTATAACATTTCAAGCAGATACCATAAAATTTCAAATTATATCGCTTTAAAAAGAAGAAACCTTAAACGATTTCCGTTAGGAAACGCTTCACATTTTCATATTTGCATAATTCGACGTTCAAAGGAAGCAACCTGTTTTCGGATAACACACACCACATGTGATATAGCATTTTTAGACCACCAGAAAAACAATCTCTAAAAATATTGTTAGTGTCGACAAGTGAACTGTGTTTTAGAATATTTACCGAGTTTATACATTCAAAAAATTATTTTCAAATATTCGAGAATTAAAATAAAATTATTTGATTTTATAATTCATTATTGTCTACCACTTTCGAATAAACGAGTGATTTTCTTAACGGACAATGTAGTTTCAAATTTGCTTATTTAATTTGGTCTATTTAGTGAACGTTTAGTACATTAATTTATTTTGTAAATATGTACATCAATTTATTGCATAACTTTATAAACTATGATTAACACTTCCTTATTGTTTTTCTTATACAGGGTCGGTGTTATGTATGGAAACGGTCGATTATTAAGTAAAATATAGGAGGTACCGAAAAAGTTACATACAAAAGTTATTGGAATTTTAAATATGTATTAGCCAGTAATAAATTTAATTATACAGGATCGGTCATAAAGTCGTGGCACATAAAAGTTTCATTTTTTTTTAAATGGAACCCCCTGTATATTACTGTATAATATTTAAATTCTCCCTTCAATTCTAAGCAAAAATCGAAATACACACAATGCACCTCAAACAAATTGACTTTTGAAAATATCGCTTAAACAATTATTTAATTTAATTAATTTCTAATAAAGATATGTTCAATTTCATTTAATGATGCCATTTTGCCGACACTGTGTTACTTAATAATATTTGACATTCGTTCTCAAGTTAGCATTTATAGATGTATAAAAAATGAGATTAAATCAAGTCTGGAAATTACAAAATTTTCGTTTAACATTTCAATTCTTCGATATATGTACATTGTGTATTACGATTATTGCTTAAAATTTGCGGCGACTTTTTAAAGGTTAGAAAAAAATATAAAAAAAGATGGTAAAAATTAACAGGAAAACCGCAGCGTACGGCTGCTCTTCGTCTGATGAGCAATAGGTGTAGGTTCATTTAATTATTTTTGCATATTGTTAAGCCAAGTTAATGTGATATTTAAAAAAAATAAGAAAACTACAACAGGCTAAAGATGTTCAGTAATGATATATCTCAAATTAAAACAGCACAATTTAATAAAAAACTATGTACATTTATTAATAATTAAATATCTCCAGTTGAGTGAATTAAGAAAGGTCATTAAAAAAATACAGTAAATTAATGTTATCTTGATATATCGAAATTTAAATTAAATATTACTAAATATAAATTACCAAACGTAATCGTTTGTTTAAGTTTCATTAAAAGGGTTTCAATATAAAGTAAGTTTCAGTAGAAAGTTAAAAGATCAAAAAGATTCTAAAGCAAAACATAAATGAGTACTTAGGTTTTGCTCTGAAGCTGTAGTTAATCAGTGTTGATTTGGTATCGTACTTGGGCCCATATGCATTACATAACTGCTTTAAACCATCAGAAAACTTGGAAATTTGCGGAAAAGGGGGAAACTCGTCAATTCGCACCAGCCTCCAACAGGGAACCTTCACGGTACCATTCAGAGAAACCAAAAACTGGTTCGCTGGGCTATTCTCCGCCACATACGATGTACAAAAACTTTGAAGATGAGAACCACCCTGGGACTTCTCACCGTGGGTGAAATGGAAGTGTTGAAAAATCCGAATAAAACGTTAAAATTCTGCCAGAGATTATCTTTCGAAGACAAAAAATCAACACACACCAAACTGTACTCGAAATTAGGAAAGTTCAGGAAAGTTATTAAAACATTTAAAGAATGATTCTAACTAATAATATAAATGGCAACCCTGCGCCACCACATCGAACGACATTCACGGTATTCACTACCAAAATTGCAGCGGTACAAACTAGGGATGGGCATTATTAGTTTAAATTCTGCTAGAGATGTAGCGTAAAAATAAGAAATTATTTTAGGCTGCTACAAATTGAAGGAAGAATTGAAATATGCAATAATATACAGGGGGTTTTATTTTAAAAAAATAAAGTTTGATGTGCCACAAGATTATGACCGAATTTACTACTAGCTAATAGGAATTTACAAATTCGTTACTACAGTATCACAGTTACGGCAGAACGGCATCATTAAATGAAACTAAACATATCGAAATTAATTAAATCAAATTGTTTAAGTGATATGTTTAAAACTCAATACTCGGAAACGGTTGGTTTGAGGTACATTGTGTGTGTTTCGATTTTTGCTTTTTCAAAATCGAAACCAAAATCTCGATTTGCATTTGGACAGAATACAGAGAGTGGTCGTTGATGGTGTGTGGTCGAACCCAAGACCTCTTAAAATTGGTGTCCCGAAATTCGTTCGTACTGGGCCCTTTAATTAATGTTCCAATAGAAACAATGTACCAGGTTACAAACGTGACGACCACTACGTTTTATTCGAGAGATGATACAGCGGTCTCGGTCAAAGGAAATATTAAATTAAAAGACCAGAGGGAGGCGCGGATGACGCCTCAAGCGGGCGGCTGACTGCAACAAAAAAAAGAACCTAGTTTTAAAACCTTTAAAACAAATCGTGTAATTTTCTCTTTGAGGAATGTGCCTGAGGACTGTCATATTCTCCAGGGAATCTGTTCCATTTTTAGGGGTTCAGTTAAACAGTGAAATGAGATGGAATGCTCATATTGAGCAACTATGCAATTAAGCTAAGAAGCGCGCTCAAAATTCTGCGTAATTTGTCAAAAAGAATGTATTTGTATCTGAAACAATTTAAACTCCTTTCCGAAAATCAATATGGATTCGTGGAGTCCAAATCCGCAAGTGATGCTATTATAAAACTATCAGAATTGGCTTCGGAGGCACTTTGATGCATCCTGGTTTCTTTGTGTGTTTTTGTAGATTTAGCAAAAGCGTTCGACCGATACAGTTCACCATGAAATCCTGTTATACACACTTAGTAATATGGGTTTTAGAGGAAGGACCAACGATCTATTTAAAGCTATCTAAATAACCGACAGCAAAGCATGTCCATCCAGGGTGTTAAAAGCGAGAAAAGGGTGGTCAACTATATGGTGTACCTCAGGTACTGTTTCCTGTTGCGTATTGCGGACGGCTTACTACGCTCTTTTTCATTCTGTGATGTCCTACGCTGTTTTTGGCTTGGGGTCACGCACCTCAGTGGCGCAGGGTTTTCGCGCTTCAGAGGAGGGCTGTGACAGTTGTCGGAGGATTGGGCAACAGGGATGATTGCAGGGAAACCTTTAAAATGTTAAATATACTTACTCTCCCAAATCTTTATATATTGGAAAATCTATTATATGTTAAAGCCAATACGGAAAAATATCCCTTACAAATGCTCTGCACATTCATGACACTCGTAGGGCAAAGCACCTTAGATATCCCTATAACATAGATTAGAAAGGTCTCGAGATGGACTCTAGATACTGGGGTGTGAAGTTTACAATAAACTCCCTTGGATGGGTATAAACTATTAACCCGATAAGGCGTTTAAGGGCAGGGTTTGTGGCTGGTTACTTGAAAATCACTGTATGACATATTTAAGTTTTCAAGTGATATACATATTAAATTCACTTGATGGAAATTCTCTACCCTATGTCAATATCGAACCGCTGTGTAATAACTTGTTTTTTAGCGTGCTTAAGTGTTGGACAATGAAATATATTAATTTGATACATTTAGATATAGTTAAGAATTTAGTATAAAATATTGTAGTTATTGTTGTGGGAACTGGAAACTCCTCACCCTATATTTATATTACAATGTATTAACTAGAATTTATAACTGTCATTGTATACCCATCTAATATGATGGTTTTAACTTTATGTCTTTTGTGTTAATTTTTAAGTTAATTGTGTTTTATATATGTATTTTATTTTATATTTTGACTTATGTACGCCACTATTTGTATGGTATTGACATCAATAAATTATTCTATTCTATTCTATTCTTGCTTAGAATTGAAGGAAGAATTGAAAAATGCAATAATATGCAGGAGGCTCTACTTAAATCAATGAAACTTATATGTGCCACGACTTTATGACCGACCCTGTATACATAAATTTATTACTCGCCAATAGACATTTAAAAACCCTATAATTTCTGTATTTAACTTTTCAAAACCTTGTTTATTTTACCTAATAATCGACCGTTTCCATACATAACAGCTACCCTGTATAATAATATTTCAATACAATTAAATACACCCTCTACACTGTTCCGGAAATAGTCCGAAGCATGTCAAGGTCACGTTTTCTCGCCTATCTTTGTCGTGTTTCGGCTTATCTCCAGTTGCCTTCGCCTATTTCGGGTTGTCTTGACCTACTTTCGTTTAAGTCATTAAAATGATTTAAGTATAAGTAGTATACAGTACGTCTGTCCGTTCTACGTAGCTACGGGGTATCCGTGAGGGGGGAGCGATATTCTGTCGATCTTTTCCGTAAAAATTTACACGACGCGTCCCATCAATAAAAATTCGACAAATTTGCAAGTAGCCAATAAAATGAGTGGGCGGAGCGATTTGCGGTGACGTACTCGTCAAGTCGACGTATAAAATATATTGTTGTTTATTTAAATGTTTTTTGTCCGCGTTCCTTTCATAGACACAGATCGAGCAGACGAACTGTAGTTGTGTGTAGATTTACGTACCAGTTTTGCTTGTTGGGACATAACTGGCGCTATCTAATATTTTTAAGGCACATAATCAGTTTTCTTTTTCTCAAATCGGTGTGATAGAGCTGGGAAGCTGTAAAACATTATTACGGTGGAGTTGTATTGAGTGTTATTTCACCCAGCAATCAGACAATTTCCACCTTTTTTTCGTGTTGATATTATTCGGCAATTTTATTATCATTCGAAATCTTCACAATACAACGCGACGCCCAGTTCGGGTTCTTTTTCACTTAATTTTTATTAACGAACAGAATAGCGTTACATCACACAAACTTCGTACCTGAAAAGAATATAGTTTTAATAACTGCACTAGGGTAAAAAACAAAATATTTGAATATTTTGACATAGCCATGATTTCAATATTATTTCAATGCGATCAACATGAACGCTAACTGGCATGAACGTAGCAGGACAGTTCTGATTTTTCTTGTACCGAGTGTTGCTGTCGGAATTTTTAAAAATCGGTTAAACTGCACCAAGCCTATAGATGTGTTTAAGTAAGTAACAAACAAACAAACAAACACAACGCTTTATTGTACAAAAAGCCAAAACAGCTTCATCGACAAAGCAAAACAAAAAAGCACAAAAACAAATATACAAATAAACAAGTAAAAATGTCATACAATACAAATCAATTCAAAAAAAAATTACGTCATAAAATTATAAATAAAACATATATGGACATTGCAGAACACAGGCGTATCTAGAAAATTTTACAAAAGGAAAACTGTAAATGGATAAAATAATGTGATATATTATAAAATCAAGGGTTATAAAATATTAAATACTAGACGTTTAACCAGTGTGTGAGATGATCAAAATTTTAAAATTCAAAATTGTTCATGATTAAACATCAACAAAAAAGTCGTTTACCGCATATAGGGCTCTCTCCAGTAAGTATAATTTCAGAGCTTTGCGAAATGCGGGAAAGAATGAAAGTGACTTGATATTCGAAGGCAAATGATTGTACATTTTCTTGGCATTGTACAGTATTGAGCCCTTAACTAGTTCTGAGCTCGGGGTTGGCAGATAAATATCGTGCTCCGCATTCCTAAGTGGATAGTTGTGAGAAGGCCTTTCCGGAATAAAGAATATGTTCTTGCGGATTAAGCAAACGGATTCAAAAATGAATAAGGAAGGAAGAGTCAGTATTTTGAAATTTTTAAAGAAATTCTGGCAGTGAGTTCTACTGTTTAGTCCCAATAAGTATCGAACTGCTCTCTTTTGAAGTTTGAAAATACGATCAAATTTTGTCGCGCAGCAAGTACCCCAGAATGGAAGGGCATAACGAAGATGCGACTCAAAACGGGGCATAATAGACCATTCTAGAGGTTGATGAGTTAAGTTCCTTAGAAACTGATCTTAGCGCAAAACAGGCAGAGCTTAGTTTCTTTGATAAGGCTTTGATGTGCAAGTCCCATTTTAACGAGTTGTCTACAACAAGTCCTAAGAATCTCACAGAGTTCACGACGTCAATAGTGGTGTTATTAAGTACAAAAGGTTGTATAGTACTTTTATATGACAAAACTTTAGTTTTTGAAAGGTTGAGGCATAGGAGATTAGAATCGCACCAAGATTTAATGGTGCGTAAGTCACTGGATATAGTACTATATAGTGCCGTAACATCTGGGCCGCTCCAAGTGAAACTAGTGTCCTCCGCAAAGAGGCAGATTTTACCGCTAATGTCTAGACTTGCAATGTCGTTGATAAACACCAGAAATAAAATAGGGCCAAGTACTGAACCCTGAGGGACACCGCATTCTATAGGCTTACAAGAAGACATAGACGTATCAATCCTCACAAGCTGCCTTCTGTTTCCAAGACACGACTTAAGCCATTCGAGCGGCACTCCCCTGAATCCATAGTATTGCAATTTGTTAATTAAGATATTATGATTTACACAGTCAAAAGCCTTAGAGAAATCACAGAAAATTGTAGCTGTAAAGTGATGGTTATTCAGGCTAGAGTATACATTATTAAAAAGGTCGAACATAGCATCATTTGTGCAACTGTTACTTAGAAATCCAAATTGATGGGTAGAAAGTATTTTATATTTAAGGAGAAAAGATAGAAGCCTTTTTTTAACCAATCTTTCAATGATCTTAAGCTTGATCTTTATCTCCTCCTTTATGCAGAGGAATAATTATTGCTGTCTTAAGGCATTATGAAGGCAAGTATATTATTAATATTATTAAGTAATAATATGTTAACTTTTAATAAAATAACAAATAGTTGATACAAATAAGTTTTTTCCTAACGTTATATTTTTTGTTTCCTCAACGTTTATAAAAGCGTCACTAAATTTTTAATAGCGTAGCTCATATTTAATGATCATTTTATTTCAACCCTTCATCTTCTCAATGCCGTTAGAAACCACAAAAGAGCATAATTCAAAGCCTTGATACTTAATCTTTCACATTAATCTGTTCCATTTTCATCAATTATTTAAGGTTTAAGGTCAGACAACTATAAATGTTGAAATTGAAACCAGATTTTATGGGTTATTTTGAGAAGACTTGGCTTACGTTTATAAATGGATATACAGGGTGTCCCAGGCTGAGCGTGCATTAGAAGTTTCCAGAGAACTACAAAATCTAGATCGGAGATTTTTTGCACATTCTTATTTCACAACGAGATCTATCGATTAAAAATAATTTTAAATATGGCGCAACTTCCGGAAATACCGGAAGTTGACAACAACTTTTCTTTGTAAAATATGTAACCCCATTTTTCAGTACATACTTAAATTCTACGTAAAATTTTATTATTTTGATATCAAACAATCTATACTTAACATTAACCGTTTTTGAGAAAAGAAATGTTTAAAATTTTTGGGGGAAAAAATCTGCAAATAAATGTGTATAGCGTACACGTCAAATTTAGTGATTATCGCAGCGTCTGTAACATAAAGAGAAGACATGTTCGTCATTGTATGACATAAAGAGAAGACATTTCGAAAATTAAATTGTTCGATTGTCATATAATATAGACCGTAGTTCTCATGGAATGGAGCGATTAAAAAACTATCATAAATAATTTTTTTCAAATAGAAAGTGTAAAGGTTATAGAATGTCCAAATGTTAAAATCAATGTCCAAACCACTTTGTTTGTACATGACGTCCCGGAAATAAGTGCAAGTGTTTTAATTGGTAGTATAATTCGACCCCAGAAACACGTCCATGAGTTTTTTTTGCAAAAAAAAATGTTTGAAAATTTTATATTTTTTTGACATTTTCCGGAAAATGTTTGAGCGCTACTGTTCATTTTCAGGAAATTCGTTTACGGTGCATAGAGACTGTCTCGGAGAGAATGCAATGTTGCCACCTCCTACGTTACCCACATTCTGCATATTTATAATTTCACAGTTAACAGTTATTTTAAGTTTCTATAGCAAAAATGCGAAACTTGCAAAACCTTCTGGGTGGTGTGTAATCTTGCAAGTAGTTTTTAAGTCTTTCTAGTCGATGTGGCAACAGTGGGCGGCAAAGGAGCTGAAATTCGTGTAATTGGGGATTTCTGTCGGCTATTCTCATAGACAATAAATATTTTTATTTATTTTCTTAATAAAATTTAGGATTCAATAATGATTTTGTATTCAAATTTAAAAAAAAACTGAATTAAACACATTTCATGATAAAATTTTTAAATTATCCAGCATTAAAAGAAGAAAATTTTAAACTATTCCCGTTAGGAAACGCTCCCTATTTCACGGTTTGCATAATTCGACTTTCGGCGACAACAACCTGTTTTCGTATAATACAAGCCACATGTGGTACAGCCTTTTTAGTCCAGCACGAAAATAATCTCTATAGACGTTGTTGCTATCGACGGGTGGATTGTGTTTTAGAACATTTACATTTACCAATAAGTTTGTTTTGTTTACCAAATATTTTAACATACCAAGGGTAATATAAATATGCAACAGCTTTTCTTTTCTTTACAATATATATTGTTAAACATTAAATATTATATATTAATTGGGCTAAAAACTTCATCATGCGCAATTTTACAATTTATGTAGGTAAAGAACTATAGGAAATAGAACTGTCATCTTTATTCATATTCTCTTTGCATTTATTTATTTTGATACTCTACTAGAAATTTTTGATTAATTTTCATTCAATTTGCATTGTTAGCAAGCTTAAAAATCAACGAAGTGGTATAAACCAATGGAGTGTAACAATAAATTATGAAACTGGTGCAATAGGAATGGCCATTATCCTAGATCATATTGAATTTACACTTATTTATTTTGATATACCCATAAAACATATTAATTTATTTTAACCAATTAAAATTAATCAAACTTTAAACTTTTTATAAATATTTTATTAAATACTAGCGTGTACCAGCGACTTCGTTCGCGTCGAATTAATCATTTGTAATGGTGATGATAAAGCAAAACAAGAATTTCCATTAACATACAAACTGGATAAAGTTTTCTCACATTTATGTCAGCATGAGAAAAATCAATATGACAATATTATTATATAACTTGGTAATATTTGAGGGGTAGTTTCATCTCGTTGGAATTTGACTTTCGAAAAATCCGTTTGTCAAAAATAAGCTTTTTACGTCAAGCAGTTTAAGCAGAATCGTGGTTAAGAAATTACCCAACTTTTTGGAACACCTTGTGTAATTTTTTAAAAATATTCAAAATATGTAAGAAAACCAAATAAATTATGCTTGTCCAAGCGTTTTCCCGAAAGACTAACCGTTGTTTAAATAAAAAATATTGTAATATTTGAGGGGTGGTTTCACCCTCTTGGAACTGGAATTTCGAAAAATCCCTTCTTATCGAACCTCTACACCCTAGAATCAACCTGTATGCCAAAATTGAGCTTCTTACGTTGAGTGGTTTGAGCAGGATCGTGATTAATCAGTATGTCAGTCACTTAAGGATTTTATTTATTAGTATAGATATTTAAAAAATTAATTTAAAAAATATTTTTTGTAATGTATCAAACTATAGATTTTGTAAATATCTTCGACCACAATATTTCAACAACATTATTTAAACAATATGACCAAATAATAACCAGACTCTGAGAATATTGATTTATTAGAGTATTATTTTATTATTAAAATTAAGGTTGTCGTGAATAATACAGTAACATCAGTATTATCATAATGTAATATTGCGAAAAAGTTTAAGCCGAGATTATTAGATTATTTACCAGGTAATATGTAATTATACTGTGTAGGTTGAAGGAGTGCTTATGCAAGTGCCTCTATGCGCCTTATTTTAACCTTAATTTACCAGTAGTTTAAAACTATTAAATGTATCAGTTTTGAACTAACTTTGAAAGTGAATCTATAATGGAACGGTTCTTTTTAGAATATGTACTCACGTTTTTTTCAGGGCTCAAGTATTCTATTCTAAGAGTAAATAATTTGAAACATTTAGACTGCGAGACATGATTTGGACAATTTCTAAAACTATATTTGTTAATAACACTTAGACACAAATAACAATTCAGCAGCACCATAGATTTCTACAAGCAAGTCAGTTCTTCGAGAAAGCTTTTCTATATCTTAAATATCAACTAAGTGTTAGTTATATCCTTGTGCTGATTGTCATATTAATAAGATCTTAGCTTTAAAGAGTAAAAATCAAAAATATATAATTTGACTTGCAAGTCTTTGCGGGAATATTTGATTCCCAAAAATTACCCTATGTAGTACCAGATTTGCTATTTTCAGCTGTGCTTGAATATACTAGACTAATTTCAGCTAAAATCGTAACAATAATAATGGTTGTGTTAACAAAATATCGATACCACCACCCAAAGTCCAACGCGAACAGCGTATATACCGTGCTGGCAACTGTTACTTTTGGTTCGGCTTTTACATGTGTGGAAGTAAATCGCATAGGGATCTTATTAAGTCGGAGTGAGAGAAATGCGACGGAGTGCTGTTGCGGCGTTGCCGATACGCCTTTTCCTATCAAGTAAAGTAAAATCACGATCGCAAACCGCTTATTTTTAAAAGTCTTTTTTTTTCAAGAGATAACTAGATAAAATTATTAGACATGTTTCTGAGCATCTGAAATGGAATTATAAGGATATTGTTAGGGTGTCATTTTTTTTATAACGAGAAAACGTCAGTAATCGCGATAATTTAAAAACTCAACTTATTCACACATAACAGGCCATAACTCAAGAACCACTTTAGATATTGAAACTTTTTTTTATTTTCAAGATCGGATATTTTACAATATGTTTACATAAGAAAAATTCGATAAGGTTGTTTTTTCCATTCAAAAATTGTAAACAATCCATCCATTTACTTTTAGAGCATAGCAATTTTCAGCAATCGTGTATTTTTTTATTGATAAAGATTTTCACATACTGTCTACAAAGAAAATACAGCAGTAATATTAACAAAGTTCTTGAAAAAACTACAATCTATTATTTCTAATAGATTTCGAGATATCGATTTTTGAATTCAGAGTTCTAATAGCGCGACCACTATCGAACACCCACTAATTCCACTTATTTTTACCAAAAATGCAAGTGTTTCGAGCTTGCACTTAAAAAAATTCAAGCTATAGGGAAAATTACAACGACTCGTTAATAAATAAACAAATCAAGTATCACGAGACGTAATTAAATCGTGAAGCTGAACGCATGACGTACACCTTTCCCTATACTTTAAGTACTGACAGAGGTACTGATTGGGTCGTCTCTTAGCAATGTGCACAGCACAGTTTCTCTATTTATTTCATACGTTTGGCAACGTGTTTACTGTTCTCTCTTTGTTCAGTACATTATAAAGGCCATTGTACTCTTCTTACATACGGAAATCTTGACCCAAGACTAACCTTTACCAGCCCTTAGTATACCAAGGTTCAGAGGCGGAAAAAGAAAAGCCTTCTAATGTAGAAAATTTCCGCAATACACAAGTTTAAAAATTCAGGAACTACTTCTGGACTTACTGCTTTATCGTACCCTCCGAGGTAGCTACCAAAACTATTCCCCTCTTAACACCAACAGTCAAACTCCAATATATTGGTCGGAAATGAAAGAAAAATGGGCCAGTAAAATTCTCCATTAGGTATAGGGCAAACTTAAAAAATAATACAATTAGTATGCTGTATTATAATACTTACCTAAAAGCGGGTTACCTGTTCCTAGAAACCGGAAAAAGTACGCTGGTAATAAGAAGTATCGTAAGATCAAGTTATAATAAATATTTCTTAAAAGAGAGTGATCTGCGTAGAAAATGGAGACACACAGCTGAGAGTATCCAACATATAACAGCAGGGTATTCTATTCTAGCTCCAAGACAGACACAATAAAATCGGGAAAATATACCATCAAACTATAACATTTGGAACTAGGCTAATGCAGAAAGGAATAGAATGGTACAAGTTTAGGATTATACGGATTATAGTTGTACCGTTACTTATCAAAAAATGTCAACTTTTGTCATTTTCGCATATGGTTTAATTGAATTTGTAATATGCGGTTGATAACTTCAATTTGTATCGAAATACCAAAGATATGAAATTGATATCAAATTATTCGTAAAGAAATTCTTTTTCCAAATATACGAATGTGCCACCGCCGTACCATTTAAAAAAATTGAGATATGATAAAAATATGTATTGGGAATCTTTGAACCGGCCAGGAGAGGACACTAAAAACGTTAGACGATCAAATATATTTTTCCAAGATTCCTTGATTAAAAATTTAACACAGCTAGAATTAGAATTTAGAATGAGTGGGAGGGGGGTTAATCACTTCGACCTTACAGATCCATTGTATCCCCCTTTCTTGAATCATAACTCATCATACAGTCCCAGGGCTTTGACAAAAGCCAGTATCTGGGACGGTTTTATAGAGGGTAGTTCTCCATCTCCAATATCAGTCGTACCAAAGTTCATGGCACGAATGGTTGTTGTCTCGGCGCACTCAGTGATGAGGTGTACTGGTGTTTCACCATCTTCCCCACAGAATCTGCATTCGCCGTTTCTTCTTAGTTTCAATCTACTGAGGTGTTCATTGAGGAGACAGTGTCCTGTTAAAAACCCCGTGACAATCCGAAGATTGTTCTTACTCAGACCCAGGAAGATCTGTGATTTTTCTTGATCATAAGCCCTCTATGACCTCTATATCATAAACACAGCTAGATTGAAATTTAAAATACAATTTTTTCCAAGCGAAAATGTCAAAAGTTGACATATGATTTGTCATTCTATTCAGAGTGTTATTTTTTATCAAATAAAATATAAAGATACCGAGGATGCCATTTAAAAATAAAAAGTTGTAGTTATTTCCTGTGAAACAGGAAGCGACCGAAAAGAAACGAACACGTCAGTCAGTTCTAATTTATGTCTTATACTAGCCATACCAAATTTCGTTTATCTTAAAAAAATAAAAATTTATAGAGGTGAGCCACTTTTAAGACGCACCCAGTATAGACATTAGAGAATATTAAATCATTTTGAAATCATTATTAACCAGATATTTATAAAAGTAACGGCTTATTGACAGACCTTATACCTACAAAAAGTGCATATTTTGTCGTTAATTTTCATTAAAGCTTATATTATGCAAAAATAACCGCTGTGTGAGGGCTATAAAGGTAAAGTAAAACATGATAACCCAAATATGTAAATTGTACATAAAGCTACGCTATGATACGGTATAAACGAAGCATAAAGCTGAATTAAAATTACCCTTTTAGGGGCATTAGTAGATTACGACTTCCGTTATATAGCCAAGTTAAAGGATCGAGAAACAGTATGGTGAGTATTTTTTAATAAATAAATAAATAAATAAATAAATGCCTTTATTGTCAAAAAATTTTTCAATTTGTAGACAAAGGTAAACTAACAAACAAAGTAAAAAAACAAGGTACACAAACAAACAAACAAAAGATAATACAAAACATTATACAAATAATATTGTCAGTCTTATTGTTAAAATAAACATTTATAAATGTTTACAATGTCAAAGAACAAAAAAATAAAAATAATATTCAAAAATATTTAACTAGTTTATAGTAAAATATCAATGACCTCTAAATAAATTCATTTCGATGTCATAAGTAAATATAGCAATAGCAAACATTAGACTAGTGTTTACAAGATCAAATTCGATTTTCAAAATATAATTCATTTACGGCCTAGAAAGCCTTGTCTAGTAAATAAGAGTTCAATGCTTTGCGAAATGAAAAAAATGATGTTATGGATTTGATTTCAAATGGCAGGTGATTGTGCATTTTTTTCGAGTTGTATAATATTGAACTTTTAACTAACTCTGAGCGTGGGGTAGGTAGATAAAGATCTTGCTCCGCGTTCCTGAGTGGATAAGTGTGAGATGGCCTTTCTTGAGAAGCTGATACATGTTTACGTATTAGGCAAACGGATTCAAATATAAATAAGGAAGGAAGAGTCAATATTTTTAATTCTCTAAAAAAGCCCCGGCAATGAGTTCTGCTGTTTAGTCCCAGTGAATATCGAACAGCTCTCTTCTGGAGCTTGAAAATGCGGTCAAATTGAGCCGCACAACACGTACCCCAGAATGGAAGGGCATACCTGAGGTGCGACTCAAAAAGTGCATAATAAACAGTTCTAGCCACTGACAAGTTAAGCTCCTTAGAAACAGACCTTAATGCAAAACAGGCAGAGCTCAATTTTTTCGACAAAGCTTCGATATGTATGTCCCATTTCAGAGAATTGTCCACAACAAGCCCTAAGAATTTTACGGATTTTACGACGTCAATGGTGGTGTTGTCAAGTACAAAAGGCTGCAACGAGTTTTTATACGACAAAGCCTTAGTTTTAGAAATGTTGAGACTCAGGAGGTTCGAATCGCACCAAGATTTAATGGTGATTAAGTCATTTGATATAATCCTATGAAGTGCCGCGATGTCCTTGTTGCTCCAAGTGAAGCTAGTGTCGTCCACAAAAAGACATATTTTGCCACTGATGTTTATGTTAGCAATGTCGTTAATAAAAAGAAGAAACAAAATAGGGCCTAGTACTGAGCCTTGTGGTACTCCACATTCTATTGGCTTGCTAGAAGACAACGTGGTATCCACCCTCATAAGTTGACTTCTGTTGCTCAGATACGACTTAAACCATTCGAGAGATGATCTCCTGATCTCATAGTGCTGCAGTTGATTAATTAGGATCTTATGATTTACACAATCGAACGCCTTAGAAAAATTACAGAAAATTGTTGCTGTAGAATGATGGTTGTTTAGGCTGGAGTAAACTTTATTAAGGAGGGAAAACATAGCGTCATTTGTGGACTTGTTGCTTAGAAATCCAAATTGATATTCACTAAATATTTTGTACTTAAACAGAAAAGATACCAGCCTTCTTTTAACCAACCTTTCTATGATCTTATCTAGCGTTGGAAGGAGTGCAATTGGGCGATAGTTAGAAGCTTCATCTTTGTCTCCTCCTTTATGCAGAGGAATGATTATTGCCGTCTTAAGACATTTTGGAAAAATACCATTTTGAACGATATGTTTATTAAAGTTGTTAGGTGATTCAGAGTGCTTTCTGGCAGATTCGAAAACATTTTTAGAGTTAGCCCGTCGGTCCCAGAAGAGGATTTATTTTTGATGGTATTAATTGTACAATTTAATTTAATAATTAATTCAATAATAATTTTAAGAAGATTTTTCATCCAGTCTATAAAGAGTAGGGTATCTATAAAGAGTAGGTAAAAAATTATATATAATAATCGCTCTGGCCTTTAAGGGTATATCGATTTTTGATGCAGCTCAAGTAAAAATTTTACAAGATTAATAGAATTGAAAAAACAAAAATTTGTTTTTATATAATTTGTATACTACATATATTACATTTAAAAATTAATATGTACCGGGTGGCCAACTAAGAATGGACGCCGCCTGTATCTCAGAAACTACTTATCGTATAACTTTGGGAAAAAAATCTAATAAGTAAATCGACCAAGAGAAACCGCTGGAAATTATTTTCAAGTTCGAAAAATGTCCGCTAGGGGGCGTTTCTCTGATAGCCAATCAGAAAACAGGGTTTTTCTCAAAAATATGCAGGTGAACAGGCATTTTTAATATTACTATTGTAATCATCGAGAAATTTGTATTTTTTTTATATAGAGTATTTTGCTCTATCTTATAAAATAAAGTGGTGGGGGAAGGTTAAACTTGCTTTTATTAAAATAAGGATAACTCTGTGTAGTTTAGGTTACCCGATTTAAACAAACTAGGGCTCGTTTAAAAGAGCTTTTCTTCCTTAATGATCTCCAGTAAATTTTGTTTCCATAATTTTTTTCGTGGTAGCTAGAGGGCGCTGTTTGACATCATAACAGATATTGCGCTTTTGCATAAAAAATTTAAATGGGAAGCTATATTTCTCTTTACACAGTTAAATAGATATAAATAGCATAAAATTTTCAAAATATCAGCGCAAACAGCAACTTTCCATCTTCTCTCTAACCGGAAATATTAAGAGAACAAATCATGTTAGGCTGTCGCTTAGGATTATACGGTCTAAAATTATAGTAGTAGGCTAGGAAACAAAAAGAGTAAATTGGTTACGTCAAAATATCAAAACATATATTTTAATTTCATTTTAATATCATTTAATTGTTATTTATCCATGTTCGTTCTTGATTCGACCCCATAAATTAAAACCCAGGCATATCGAATCCCATGACCTAGCTGGCCATGGAAATATGCCGCTCCAGCGTCTCTATCTACTAAAGTAAGTGGTATCCAAGAAATACCACAGATTCATAGCAAAAGGAGCGGCACAATTGCACCAACTGCATCAACTACACCAATTGCATTCATGCTGATGAAATTGCAACAAATTCAGTTTCAACATGATGGATCCCCTATTAAAATTGACAATTAATTTCTTAGAAGTTATGGATAGTTCATTTCATTCAGATAATTAAAAAGTCCAATCATTCGCCATCCTGGAATTCCTGCCTAAACATTTACCACCAACATCTTGGTGCTGAACTACTTGCATCAAGAGTAGATTTGGACCAGTAGTGCATTTTGTTAAAATTTGCACTTTCGGTGCTATATGAAAAGTGACCCAAACAACATAAACTTTATAATATAATAATAAATAACAAAAACAACAGGTTAAACACGAAAACAAGCGAAATCAAGGACCAACTTGAATTAATAACTAATAATTGTAATGACGTTACATGAAATAAATCCCTAGTTTTCGGCCATACGAAATTCGGCCGCTTTTTATTAAAAGCAATATGGAGCACAAAATTCGTAGAAATTTTAATAAAATTATTGATTGTTCGACTTTCGGACCTTTTAATCTGACCTACCTACATATAAATATGCAAGAAATACGTAAAAATTATATGGATGGACGATAATGTTACATAAACACGTTTAAATATTTATGACGTCATTTTTTTAAAGAAATCATCCGAAATTCGAATGCATGAAAACTGAACTTAAACGTTTTGATATTTTGACGTAACTAATTTACGTCCTTTTGTTTCCTAGCCTACTACTATAATTTTTAGACTATAATCCTAAGCGGCAGCCTAACATGATTTGTTCTCTTAATATCTCCGGTTAGAGACAAGACAGAAAGTTGCGGTTTGCGCTGATATTTTGGAAATTTTGTGCTCTATTTAACTGTGTAGACAGAAATATAGCCTCCCATTTGAACTTTTTTATGCAAAAACGCAATATCTGTTATGATGTGAAACAGCGCCCTCTAGCTACCACGAAAAAAATTATGGGAACAAAATTTATACTGGAGATCATTAAGGAAGAAAAGGTCTTTTAAACGAGCCCAAGTGTGTTTAAATCGGGTAACCTAAACCAGAGTTATCCTTTTTTTAATAAAGGCAAGTTTAACCTTCCCCCACCACTTTATTTTATGAGATAGAGCAAAATACTCTAAATCAAAAAAATTACAAATTTCTCGATGATTACAACAGTAATATTTAAAATACCTGCTCACCTGCATATTTTTGAGAAAAACCCTGTTTTCTGATAACAGAGAAACGCCCCCTAGCGGACATTTCTCGAACTTGAAAATAATTTCCTGCGATTTCTCTTGGTCGATTTACTTATTAGAATTTTTTCCCAAAGTTATACGACAAGTAGTTTCTGAGATACAGCCGGCGTCCATTCTTAGTTGGCCACCCGGTACAAAAAATAAAAATAAATTTCGGAAAAATTAAAAAAAGTTTTGGAAATATATGTTTCAATTTCACTGTCTTAAGCTTAAAAACTAATAGCCTTGTACAGATAAATGAGTTCTGCGATGAGAAACAATTTTAATCTTTTATTTTTTATGGAATGTCTATTTTTGGTGACAGATTGCTCTAATACAAAGCAGTTAAATACGATCCATTTCATAAAAACCAAACCAAACCAACAACATATTATTAGAAAAAAACGTGACAAAGATAATGACCTGACAAGTATTAATAATTACTCTTTTTATTCTGTTATTTACCTGTTATTATTTACCTAATAAAAAAATAAAAACTACTATATCTATACTAATATATAAAATCCTTAAGTGACATACTGATTAATCACGATACTGCTCAAACCACCCAACGTAAGAAGTTCAATTTTGGCATACAGGTTGATTCTAGGGTGTAGAGGTTCAATAAGAAGGGATTTTTCGAAATTCCAGTTCTAAGAGTGTGAAACCACCACTCAAATATTACAATAATTTTTATTTAAAAAACGGTCAAGTTTCCGAAAAAACGCTTAAACCCGTATATTTTATTTTGTTGTTTTACATATTTTAAGACTTTTTATAAATTTATACAGGGTGTTTCATAAAATATGACCATTGAGTAATCACGATTCTGCTTAAACTGCTTGACATTTAAAGCTGATGTTTGGCAAACAGATTGACTGTGGGGTGTAGAGGTTCGATAAGGAAGGGTTTCTCGAATCTCAAATTCTAAGGGTGAAAACGCCCCTCAAATATTACAATATTTGTTATTTAAAAAACGGTTCGTCTTTCGGGAAAACGCTTGGACAAGCATAATTTATTTGGTTTTATACATATATTGAAATTTTTTAAAAAATCATACAGGGTGTTCCAAAAATTTGGGTAATTTCTTAACTACGATTCTGCTTAAACTGCTTGACGTAAAAAGCTTATTTTTAGTAAACGGATTTTTCGAAAGTCAAATTCCAACGAGATGAAACTACCCCTCAAATATTACCAAGTTATATAATAATATCGCCATATTGTTTTTTCTCATGCTGACATAAATGTGAGAAAATTTTATCCAGTATGTATGTTAATGAAAATTCTTGCTTTGCTTTATCATCACCATTACAAATGATTAATTCGACGCGAACGAAGTCGCGGGTACACGCTAGTAATAATATAAACTAATACTACAACCTGTTAATTTTTGGAAAAATATTAAATTCACTCATGATATTCTAGCCAAATATTAAAGGAATTAACAATTTTAATATTTAATTAAACAATACTAATTTATTATCAGCTAAGAAATCAACCATGCTATGAAAGTAATTGCAGTTTTCCGGCTGAACATATAATTTGGTTCTGATTATTATTATCTGAGAAATTTTATGAAATTTTTAATCCTTGTATGGGTACAAAATTCTTTAATAAAGACGATATTCTTACAGCTTTAAATTAAATATTTTTAAATTGGTTCGTCGTATCTCAAGCCTTTTACCTACAAGCTATAAGGAAGCGGATATGCTAAAACTTGATTGTAAAATAAGTGAAGTGTAATATACACTTTTCAGTTCGATAAAAATTGACGTAACATAAAAGTATTAGATAAGGGATCCTGTTAGATAGAAATTTTACACCTACCGTCAGTTATTTCCTTTGACGTTTAAAATGTTTCAATATCCTTCCGAAAACTAGCTTTTGGATAACTTTATCCAACCAGTCAGGGAAGTTTTCGATAGGAGACATCAAAAAAATACAAAAAATACAATTTACCTACGAATAAATCTGATAGACAACGTATATACTCTGGTTGGGCAAGCTATTTAAGAATATTTTTTTTGCATCAAACATCAGTCCATTTTATGGACTTATAAACCACATACGACACGGAGCATTGTAGCTAAACGATTATATTTTTACATACCAAAATAACACTACCTCATACAGAGGGTCTAAAAATTTACTTTAAATACTTTTTAGCTTTAAACGGCAATAACTTGTTTAGTTTAAATAGAACACCCTGTATATTTTAGAAGAATCAGATGCACAATTTAATTATCTATCAAATTGCATTATACCATTTTTTACCTATCCCCCCAAATTTTTGTGGAAAATGCATTTTCTTATAATTTAGACCTCATTTATCACTATACCCATGGAATATTGACATTTTAAATTGTTTTTAAAGCAACAAATGTACAAAATGTACAGGTGCTAAAAACGATAATCTTAACTACTATAATATTACCCATTTGTATATAAAAAGAAAACTATTTAAATCTTTATAAAAGAGTATACCATTAATTAAATATACCGCCATTATTTATGCCCAATTATTAATTAATTACATACTTAATTATGTTAGTTAATAAATTATTCTAAATACATGTGGATTTGAATCAGAAATCAATATAATAATAAGTTTTCAAAATAAACGTCTCTGTTATAAATAAGCATTCGTCAATAAATGAAATAACATTTTTAAGGTATTACTTACTTTTTACCACACTGTGAAATACACATACAAAATTCAGTTTATTTGGAGCAATTGTTATTAATCAACATTAATAACAATTGCTCCAAATAAACTGAATTTAATTCTGACTGAGTCAATTAATGTAGTTTGAATAATAGAATCATGTTAATTGGTCGTCTTTAACAAATATTTAAACAGTTTTTTATTTTTTAATGAAATAAACGAACTATATCGACAATATTAGAATCTGCATTCTTTAAAATGGTGGTATATCTTTAAAAATAATATAATAAAATTATATAAGAGTTTCTTGCCTTAAACTGCTAATATATAAATTAATTCCACGCTGTGTTCGACATAATGTGGATCAACCTGCTCTCACTACCGGTTTCGGGGCCCTACCCCATCATCAGGTGAGCTTGGGTCGTGTTGTTGTGCCTCGGTAGTACGAAAGTACTACCATTGCACGCAGGCCGCTATCTCGCGATGCGGGACTTAATATCTTACCGCTACTTTACGACAAGTCGTGTATATATACTCTGCGCTGTGCTCGACATATTGTGGAAACGACCCAAGCTCACCTGATGATGGGGTAGGGCCCCGAAACCGGTAGTGAGAGCAGGTTGATCCACATTATGTCGAACAGAGCGTGGAATTAATTTCTATATTAGCAGTTCAAGGCAAGAAACTCTTATATAATTTTATTATATACCTAAAAACTGCAAGAAATTTATTTTCCATTATATAATTTGGGCTAGCCGAAAAAAGTCTTTATTTACTATCGATAGTTGTGCCTCGGTGGTACGAAAGTACTACCATTGCACGCAGGCCGCTATCTCGCGATGCGGGCCTTAATATCTTACCGCTACTTTACGACAAGTCGTGTTTATATACTCTGCGCTGGGCTCGACATATTGTGGAAACGACCCAAGCTCACCTGATGATGGGGTAGGGCCCCGAAACCGGTAGTGAGAGCAGGTTGATCCACATTATGTCGAACACAGCGTGGAATTAATTTCTATATTAGCAGTTCAAGGCAAGAAACTCTTATATAATTTTATTATATACCTAAAAACTGCAAGAAATTTATTTTCCATTATTTAAAAATAATCTAAAATATCAATATTCCATGGGTATACTGATAAATGAGGTCTAAATTATAAGAAAATGCATTTTCTACGAAAACTTGAAGAGATACGTAAAAAATGCTATGATACAATGATAGACAATTAAATTGTGCTTCTGATTCTCCTAAAATATACAGGGTGTTCCAAATTTTTAGACACTCTGTATAACGTAGTATCATTTTTATTATTGCAACACAAAATTTAGTAAATAGAAATACTTCAGTACAATAGTTGGTTTTAAAAACTTAAGAATGCCTAGAGAAAAAAAGCTTTAAAATGATTACTGTACTTTGTCAAAAACCTATATATTTCCCTTTAATATACAGTGTGTCCCATTTAAGAAAATACAACTTTAACTTTTTTTATTTATTTGGGACACTCTGTACCGTGTAAAAATATGTTTAAATTGTAGCTCTAATAGTCCCTCAAAGAACCGAAAACTTACAATTTGCAAAAATCTAATCGTTTAGCTACTAATACTCCGTGTAGTATGTGATGAACAACCCTGTATAGTATGTTTATTTTTCATACAATACAGTGATAGCGTTAAGTACTCTAGTCAAACTCTATCATTTTGAGGTCATATAATTATTGTAAAGTTTTGAAGTAGTTCTGATTTATTTTGTTCTGTATGTTTTTTGGCCGCTGAATCCGAATCTGACGTTTGGTAACAAAATTTCGTGACAGAATATTCAGAAAAATGCAAAAAACGTAAATTTTTTTCATTTTTGCTGTTTTTTGCTTATAACTCCAAAAATGTAAATTTTTTCCTCAGGCAATCAGATTAGGTTCCAGCGTTGGTTCAAGATAATCGTATTATAAGCTATCGCTTCAAAATCGATATTTTTCATTGACCAGATGCATGCAAAATTTAATAATAAATTTAATAATAAAAAAAATATATTTAGTTTAATTTTAAAAGAAAGATCATTTACGAAAAGTTCACGCAAAAAAAACGCAATAAATTCATTTTTTTTTCAGTTTCTGCATTTTTCTACATGTTTCTTTGTGAATAATTATTTATAATTTAGTGTTATTATAATAATCATACTATAAAAGAATAAAATATAATACACAAAAACCACAGTACAACGATTAACATAAGAACTCAACGGCCGAAATAACATCTGAGGTACGTGCTCTGCTACAATTCTTAATATATATTAATTTCAATATTTCCGATATGTATATTGTTAATTTTTAGTGTATTGTTTTTTAAGTTTTTTTCAATTGTTTTTATACTTTTATGTATTAAACATATTTTGACTATATATCTGTTTGTTCTATCCATGAAAAATTGTAATCGTATTGTAATGTTTTTTTTAATATTTTAGATGCCTTGAAAAAGATTTGGTTTTCAAATCATTTAATTTTTATTAAAGAAACCTATACCCAAGAAAACAACAACTGTCAATATAGTTATAAACAGAACTACGAAGATAAATAAATTGTATTTTTATTATAAAAAAGGTTTTCGATTTTCAAAACTAAAAAACTGATTTGAAATGGCGGAGAATATATCATTATATTTTCACATATTACTGAATATTTAACTAAATAAATAAATATTGAAGCAGTACTAAAAGTCTATTAAAATACTATGAAATTCCAAATACAAAATATATGAAAATCATATTGAGCATTGTTTTATAGTAGAGAGCATAATATAATAATATATGATGCACTTTTTAATTTGTTGTTCGATTTTTTTATTTATACATTTTCTGTAATCAAACAAAACTTATTGAATAAAATAATAATCAAATTCTTGGAAAAATACAACAATGGTTATTTCCTGGCTCGCTTAAAAATAAATCCTTTCTGTTATCTTTCTTTTGATAGATCGTCCCATAACCGACATTCTGCCGAACCGCCGCGCCGCACAACTCACCGCATCGACGTATTGTGAGTATGGGACTTAATGGTGAAAAGCAATATTATGTAAACTAAAAAAATGTGATCACTTTCTAAGCAGCTGAACCCCAGACTCCCTTGTCACAATTTTGAATTATTTGCATAATATGTCAATGCATCAGCAATATTTCTGCTTATTATGCTCTCATATACATATTTATTTATAAACTCCTACTCTCTCTCTGTTTTTTTTTTTTGTAACTCTTACCCCGGTGTTTTCAGGTACGGATAGCGTGTTATAATCTGCCAGATATATTTTATTTGACGGATAGCAAGAAAAACGCGTATCTTCACCTATAGATAACAGTATCTATTAGATAAATTAAACTTATCTCCCAAATATCCTATCTGGCGCTCGAACTGCCAAATAGTGCTTTATTTGTCGGATAAAAATTTGACGCATGAGCAAAGGCATGAGGAGATATTGATTTTATTTGATATTTGACAAAATTGCTTAACATAACCAAGACATTGTTATTATTGAAGATTTCGTTTATTCCAATAAATTCGATTTCAGATTATTTGGAAAAGACTTACCTATTCTGAGTATGTAGGCTATAATCATATTAGAACGTATGGGGTATAAACAACAATAAACACATTGAAATGGTGCAAAAAACTATTGTTGCTAGTGCCGGACTTTATAAGGACTGTTACAAAATAAAGAGAGTCTCTGTTCTGTTAGAGCATCAGAACGAAGAGAATGCATTAAGTTAGGATAATAGTGATAAAACAGTAATTTATAAATTATTTTATTTAAATCCTTTTAATTATAAACCATTACTACATATTATATAAAATGCTAATGTTTATCTGTGTCGTCTCTACTGAAGTAACGACTTGCTCTAGAAAGTTGCTTTTTTTACTAAAAGAGGCTAAATGGCTCTTCTAAAAACTCTTGCCGCCGGATTTTTTGTTTTTCATTTAATTAAAAAAATAAAAAGTATTTTTTTCCTGATCTCGTGGCGGATGCGCCAGGCTTCAACTAGTTTTTTAATAAAGCTCTAAAGTAGGTAAAAATAAATAAAACTTTTTAAATCAAACTATTTATTTCATTTTTAATTCGCATATCTTAATTCATTAATATTATAACAGGAACCTTATAAAACCTGTTATTCAATTCACATTTGCTTTTATTTCTTTTGTGTTACAATTTTAGTTTAATTTCTTGCACTATGTACCTTATACCGAATGATCGAAAAAAAAACGGCATCCAGTTGGCTGGGAAATGATGTTCGATGATATTTCCCATATAAATTTACATATGAAATGACAGCAATCTTTATTTCATAGCCATTGCTGACGCCGAATTTTTTTCGATCATACGGTACATCTCTTCTCCATGCTGTTTTTTAAGTAACTCTCTAGCTAAACCTTGCTAAAACATCTGTATTGTGGTCCTTTGAATTCCAGTTAATTCAACTTTGTTTAGACAAGATTTTTCCTTTATTTTTTCTTTTTTTTCTGAAGTTCCATCACTTTGAGTTCTTAAAAATAAAAGTAATATGACAAAATTGTTTTTATTTAATTTTTTTTATTAAATAATTTGTACATATAATGTGTAAATGTAGCAATTATTATAGGTACTATTCATTTATTATTATTAAGACAAAAGTATAAGTGCATTTATCTATTTTATAAAATAAAAACTCAACTTAATTACTATCATTGATGCTATCCTACCTATTTCTTTACTATGAGAAGCCCTAGAACAACATATTTGTTATTACTAACAGTCTTATGCTATTTTTAATTTTCAATATTAATAACTTACCAGATGGCGGTTTTAGGATTGGTTTATAAATCTCTGCTTGCACTTTACCTGCTTCTTCCATATTTTCTATTAGCAATTTTACTAAAATGTTAATATAATAAATATAACAGTAATATCATGTAATTAAACTATAAATTACTTACAGATTATTTTTTCTTGTTTTAATTTCTTATAAATCGCATTCCATCAATAGATCTATTGCACCACCACCACTGCTGAAATTGAATTATCTTTCCATTTTTCCATAAAGGTAAATTTAAATAGCCTATACCATAATAGGACTAGCTGGAGTTGAACACAAAATATATTTTAGTTGAATTTTATTGTTTTTATTTTCATTTTGACGATCTTTTGACAACTGAACAATAACCTCACTTTTTAATCTAACGATTTGAAATTCCGAGTTTCTGTCACTGTCTGTTGTATCGACTTTTCATATATAACCATCTTAATTTCAGATATCTTATATTGGCAACACTTTCTCTACGGAGTGTCTACCGGTCCGTAGGCGGCCGTCCTCCAAATTGTTATCTATTAGATTATTTTGTATGAAAATACCCAAATGTTATATCCTATAGATATCAGGCTCTAGATTGTTTATCTTTTAGATGGTTATTTGTTAGATAAAAGTTATTTATTTATAACTGAAGAGACCGCGCCTTACTGTATGATTTTATAATAGTTCTCTGTTAGTTAAAGATTTATTTTTTTATAAGTAATCACAAAAAAACTAAAATACAAATAGTTTAAAAATTTGACTTTTATAATTTACAAATATTAAACATATTATTATAAAAAAGTACCACATTTGAATTTCACTTATTAATTGTTTAATTTTTAACTGAAAATGTATAAAACAAAAGATTTTTAGATCGAATAACCCTATTCAATATTTTTGTTTACAATATCTTTTTGAAATTATTTCGGCGATAAATTCATTTTTTTCGGTTTTATACAATTGAAAATAAACACCATTTAAATTTGTAACATTGCGTTGGGGATAATACTAAATAAAAGAATGAATGGGCTCAATTCTAGTCATTCGTCGTTATTTGCCTGTTAGTAAAAAATATTGTTCACAAATAAACCATAACGTGGTTGGTTAGAACATATTTTTTTTTCAAACGTCACAAAAGTATTAATTTTTGCGACGTGATTGACATTTATATTGTCAAAAGTCATTTTAACGCCTAGGCATAAAAGTAGAGCACTTTTACGCCTAAGCACAAAAGTACGGAATAGCTATTTATGTAACTAATGTATGAAATTAATGTGTTTTAAGCACGGGACGCAAAATTGTCAAAATTGGACAATGCGTCGAGTGCTTAAAACACTCTTTTCGCAACGAATTTATTATTATAGTAAACGCCACGAATGTTTGGGAGTGATTCATCGGTCGCTACCATGTGAACTAATCTGTTCAAGGTCACATGAAACTTAATTCCAGTGCCGTGGTGTTTCAAGTCATATAATAATCAATATATAATCTGTTGTAATTTGTCGTTTTAACTGTCAAAGTCTTGTCAAAACATATATTTGGTTATAAATATAAAATGGAATGCCCCATTGGTCGCACTGCAAGCACACCAATGGACTGACGCACAAAAACGTTTTATCATTAACGCGTTATCATTTTTAATGTAAAAATGATAACGCGCGTGTCGATTCTAACATCATCAAGCGATGAATCACTCCCAAACGTTCGTGGCGTTTACTTTATTTATTTTTAAACATTTTTTAAAATGTTCTGGTAATCGGTTTCTAAGACATTGTTTATGCATTGTTTAATGACAACCTTCTGTCAGGTTCAAACTTCGCCGTATTTCCTACAAAGTTTTGTGAAAAAATGAGTGATAATGACGAGTCTTTGGATATTCAACAAGCTGCTGCAACTGCACTACCCACGTTAGTGCCCGAGAAGTCGAAAAACTTATACGAGACCACCTACAACAACTTTGAAACCTGAGTCAAAGAAAAACACGTTGAGAATTTCACAGAAAAGGTATTGCTAGCCTATTTCCTGAAGTACCCATTATTCTGATAAAAGGTGCTATTTATGTGAAAAATATTTTGAAGAAAAGTTTTTTTCTGATTCTAATAGAACTAGATTATCGAAATATGCCCTGCCATTTAATAATCAGAAAATAATTATTACTCAAGATATTCAAGTAGTACCTCCCCGTGATTCTCAAAAACCCACAACATCTACAGAGTTAGCGATTAAAAATGTGGATATTTCAGAAATTATTCTCGAAGAAAAAATGATTAGCAATGAAAATAGCCATTTACTCTAGAAAAAGACGCTTAGATTCAAGTCCTAACCTACCACCGCGAAAAAAACATTTTTCTATTCTATTAAAAGATAAATGAGACTCGTATACATAACTTATCACCTAGAGAAAAATATAATAATATATATCGCTCATTTGCGACAAGGACGACATAACTCAAAATTGGGTTTTTTTGAGATAATTGTCACTTTAAAATGAGAATTTTACATATTTATTGCTACAAGAACGGCATAAAGTTAGCTGTTTTAAAAAAGGCGCGAACATGCTAATGACGTTTTAAAGATGGACGACAAGTCCTTCCTTCTTACTTCTAAAGCGGCACATTTCAGTCGTGCTTTGTCGCTTGCAGACGAATGTGCGTTTTTGAATCCTCAAGAAGGACATATTTTGTTTTGTGACAGTTTTTCTGCAAAGGTAAGTTTATTTTTGTATTTGAATAGTTCAGTAACATTGGCATATTTTGTTTCATGGCGTTCTTCGTGAAAAATATTTTACAGTATGATTCGATTTATTTTAAGATATGACGTTCTTCTACAAAAATTAAAATCATTTTTTTTAGATATTACTACTTATGACGTTATTGATATTAAAAAATATCAAATTTTAACATTTAGGTAAAGTCATATTTTGTGTTAGGATGTTGTTGTAGTTTTTTTCAATTACACTACGCATGGAGATTTAACATTATTTTGCATTGTGACATTCTTATTAATAAATAAAGTACAATTTGCATGAATAAGATCTAGGAGTTGTAAAATGTAACGAACTGTATCTGTTAATTTTTCAGTTAAAAAATGAGTACTCGTGGAAAGTTGATGGTAAAATTGGCTGCAAATAATTGCCAGGAATCTGAGCCACAATCTCCGAAGGTTTCAGAAGGTAATAATATAAAAAAGTAGCCTTAAGTAGAAGTTTGTGTTTTCAAGTGCTGAAGTTTTATTTCATCGACTAGATTTTATTTCTCTAGATGAAATTACTACAAGCACATCCCAGCAGCTTCACGCTTTAAATGACAACAAGGAAAACCACAATTATTTTCAGTTATGTGGAAAACGTTCTTCTAGGAATAATTCTAGTGAGAGTATTTCTAGTTCCAGTTCTTCTGGTAGTAGTACGTCTAGCAGCAGTGGCGGCTCATCTTCAACGAACTCGGTAACAAAGGGTATGATAAAAATTTGATCTTGGTTTTTTATCACATTTAAGTTGTTTTCTTTAAAGGTAATATTCAATCAAGTCCATCCAAGTGTCAAAATATAACCATTTTTGAAGAAGAAAACAATAACATATTTTCCGAAGAATTTTCCGAATGTAAGATTTTGATTTTGATTTTAAGAAAATCTTAGATTAATTTTATTTTCTTTTAGGTAGTGACGACTCTGTGAAAGTTCCTGATTTTCAACCAGATATCATAAAAGATCCTCGCCGTATATTTTGCGCCAAAGAAATCACTGAAAATGGTCTAGAAAATTTGCCAAGTACTTCTTTCAAATCAGGATCCATAGTAATTGACTCTTTAACTAGCTCTGTTAAGAGAGGAAGAAAGCGTGTAAGGAAAGAGGAAAACTGGAAAAAAAATATATTGAAAAAATTAAAAACCAGTGGTAAAGAATATGAATCTCATACCGATCATAAAAGAATGGTACAAGCAAGGCAAATAAAACCTCCATGTAAAGAAACATGTAAGCTCCAGTGCAGATCAAAACTTACTGAAGAAGAAAGAGAGTCTATATTTAGTAATTATTGGGCCTTAGCAGACAATGAAAAGCAATGGAATTTTATTTCGAAAAGTATGGAAGTGGTATGTCCAAGATATCGCTATATTCGGGAAGGTGGGAATCGAACAAAGCGCCAAAATAATCATTCATTTTTCTTTCATCTACCTGACGACAAAAAAGTGAGAGTGTGTAAGACATTCTTCAAGGCAACTCTGGATATAACAGATAGACCTATACGCACAGTACTGGAAAAGCAAAATAAAGTTGCAAATACCTTACTAGAAAAGGATAGGCGTGGAAAACATGGCAAGCAGCCTAGAATAGATGAAGAAATTAAGGCTGATATCAGAAAGAAAATTGACTCAATTCCAAAGATTGAGAGTCATTACACCAGAGCTAATTCTTCCAAACATTTCATTGACGGAAGCAAATCAATTGCAGATATTCATAAAGATTACGTCGCCGACTGTAAAGAAAAAAATAAACCCTATGGAAATTATATCCTCTTTTATAGGATTTTTACAGAAGAGTATAATATTTCTTTTTTTCAACCAAAGAAGGATATCTGTGACATATGCACGGTATACAATAATTGTGAGGATAATGATAAAGAAAGCAAAAGAGAAGCATATGAAATTCATTTGAATGAAAAGGAATTATCTCGTTTAGAAAAGAAGCAAGATAAAGAAAAAGAAAATACAATAGTTGCCGTTTATGACTTACAGGCAGTTTTTCAATGTCCAAAAGGCGAAGTATCAGTTTTCTATTACAAATCAAAATTAAATGTGTTTAATTTTACTGTATATGACTTGAAAAATAATACTGCAGATTGCTTTGTCTGGGACGAGTCCAGTGGAAATAGGGGCGTAAATGATTTAGGCACATGCATTTATAACTATTTAGAAATAAAGTCCAGAGAAAATAATGCAAGTGATATAATTTTCTTTTCAGACAACTGTGCCGGACAACAAAAAAATAAATTTATGGTGGCCGTCTACTCTTATTGTTTGCAGAAATTTGATAACATAAAATCAATAACACATAAATTTTTAATAAAGGGACATACCCAGAATGAGGGCGACTCAGCCCATTCTCTAATAGAAAGGCAGGTGAAGAGGCAATTAAAGAGCGGACCCATGTATACCCCAGATTCTTTTATAGCTGCAATAAAATCTGCGAGAAAAAATGGACAGCCATCCCATGTGCATGAGATGTCTTCAGAAGACTTTGTAGATTGGAAGAATATCTGCTCCCAAATGGGTTTAAATATTACCCGGAATGAACAAAATGAGTTAATAAAGTTTTCAGAAATTAAAGTTTTAAAAATTGAAAAAACGACCCCACAAATTTTATATTATAAACACTCATATTCTGAAACAACATTCCAAAAAGCTATGATGATCAAAAGAAAAAAAAAACCCTGCGATAATTGTTAAGAAGGCCTATGATAAAAAGCCAGGGATATCTGAAAGGAAAAAATCAGATTTATTAGATTTATTGAATAAAAATCTAATACCAAAATATTATGCTACGTTTTATAACTCTCTCTAAGCATGTGGATTATAATACTTTTTATAAAACGGCGTCAGCGATGGCTATGAAATGAAGATCGTTGTCATGTAAAATGTTACATGTAAAATTAGATGGGAAATGTCATCAATCTTCATTTCTAAGCCAACTGGACGCCGTTATATTTTCGATCGCTAGGTAGTTTTGTTTGCAGTTTAAACCTTGAATAAAAAGAATTTAAATTTGTCTGGTTATTTTTATTATTTTAAAGTTTTAAAATTTGGAGTTCATTAAAATTTGAATCTGTATTAAAGTACTCAATAAAGTTATGTTTCTTTTACAAATCGCCGTTTTTCAATAATTCCTGAAATATACGTTAGAATAAAATTGACAAAACTTAATAGGAGTTATCAACAATATCGACATTACCCTAGATAATTCCAAAATCAATATTGCATTTTGCAAGAAGAACGACATAAACCAAAACAATCATTGTTTTTTGTCCAAAAACACGTTAAAATATTCTGTAAACTATTTGAATTCATTAACTTAAGTCAATTTTGGTATTATTATTAATAATTTATTGTAGAGAACCAGTTATGATTAACGCACATTGAATATTGTAAGACTAAAATATTCAATCGCTGTTTCCCAAAAGTGAGCTTTTTTGAGATATGTCGACCTTGTCGCAAATGAGCGATATCTAGCTAGAAAAAGAATGGACTCTGCCATACTGAAAAATGGTCCTGCAGAAGTGGCGCTATCTATTGAGTAGGGCTTGTTTTAAATGGATCGAAGCGCGGGCTTTTTAAATGAGCGTATTTATTGAATTTTATTCTAAAATAATTAAATTTGATTATTAAATCTTATTTTTTACACAAATTCAACAATACAATAACAAGTATCGTTGTGATGTGTAAAAAATAAGATTTAAAAGTATAATTTATACAATTATTAAATAAAATTAAGGCCAAACATGTGAAATATTATTTATTATTTATAGTTTTTATTTATAAGTGAAATATTTAAACATCGTTTATTATAATAAAACAAGACCAACGTAATACGCCCAAAGTTTTGTAAATGGTGTAAATATAAATAGGTACTTAAATGATGGCAAAAATAAAAGACTTACATTATATTTTTAGGGCCACAAACAAAAGGAATTGTCTAATTAAAACACATATAACAAATTATAGTTTGAAAAACGTTTTGATAATCATTTATTTGATAATATTATGATTGGCGCTATGACAACGACAATATTTTTTGAGAATTTGACAATAATATGACAATGGCCGTTGGAAACTATGGAAACTACAAAAAAAATTCTGGTTTAACGCCATCTGGCAATAACTAGTAGCAACTTCTTAACCTAAAAATTAATTGCACTACCACCTAGTAACTAGGGCTGGAACTATTTTATTTGACATTTCCGTGGAAACGGTGGAACCGCTTTTGCTATTTCACTTTCCCGCCCCTGCAAGTGCCTAAAAGAGTGTCATTTCGAATCTCAAAAAAATATGAAAAACTGTCAATTTCGAAACGCTTTCACAAAAATATATTATTATACTGATATAAAGTGTCAAATTTAACGAGTCTCCGTAACCATAGTTTCTCGATATATAATTACATACAAGGTATTTACTCAAGGCATTACTTTCAAATATTTTATATTATTTCGAACGTTTCAAATTGTTTCAAAAATTATTGTGGCGTTTGAAAAAAATAGCATGATCTATTCGGAATAAAAATTATATTTTGTGCCTCGTCTGTATGTTTTTTTTTTGTTTGTGCGTCAAACTTACAGCCTGGCTACATGAAGTGTCATTTTTACTCCAAATAAAACAATATGCTATTATTACGAATAATTAACACGTGACAGAAGCTGTAATTCAACAAACATTTCAAAATAATTAAAAAAAATGGATTGAAATTCACTGTAGAAATGATTAACATGAGATAACCATTACGAAATATGATTTTGAATCGATAAATTGTCTGTAATCCCTTTTAGTCCTATAGGTTAATCAATATATATTGCTATTAAATATATTCGTAAAGCTCTTCCATTAATATTTTTTTGTTCATAGTTAAACATTTTCACGTAGCGTACTAACATTACTGCCAACAAAGGTAAATAGCGTATAATGATATATAAATATAATTAAGAATTCCATAAACTTTTGTTCTCACGTAAATTTCATTCTGTTTTAGTTTATTTTTGTGTTAGATGTTATAAAATGATTATATACTACAAAACAACAATTTCCTTTCTAATTTATTTAAATGTATGCTATATTAAATAAAAATACAGGGTAATACCCTATGTTGGAATATATTCAGTCAACCAGAAGTATTTCGTCCTACTGCTGCCAAAAGTCACTAACTAACATTTTTCCGAACAACCAAATTCAATCACTAACTATGTTTTGAAGCGGAAAATCGATTGCAAATGTCATTAACTACGATTTCTGGCTATTTATGTTTTATTTTAATACCGAATAGTTACTAACTATAACATTTTTATGCAATGCAATTCATCTTTAGACGCATTTTTCTCGGAAGTAATAAAAAGTAAGTTAGTGACTTTTGGCAGCAATGGGACGATTTGTTGTTTCGAGAATACAGTCGGAAACATCGATTAGTATTTTTAGTAAATTAGGCATTTTTAGATGCGAAAATTTTGTGCAGTATTCTCCAAATTTGTAATATTGCTTTACCGACATTTTTTATATAACGAGCCTATTTAGTTACATTGCATGTTTTTGGATACAATTGTAACATATATCTTTCAAAGAAAAGATATTTATATTTAATATTTAAAAAAATATTGCAAGATATTTCATTCAAAAGGTATACAGGGTTTTTCAAAAACATGTAGTTTCTCTCGTGAGAGATTCCTCATGTAAAAATCAGATTTATTTTTATATCAACATAGGTCAGACTCTGCTTGATACTCCTTCATATTTGATTTGGTTGAAGATATTGGATTCATATTTAATTTATTTAAATAAACCTCGTTATGAAATATATTCGACTTTAACTGGCTTTTACCCCATTTCCCTGGATTCTCCACTGTAGAAAAGCTACCCGTACTGGTCGAAGTGATCTCTCAAACACTATAAATTTTGGGGGTGGCGCCCGAGAGAAAAAAAACCGACTGTTAGGCGTTAGAAAAACAGACTGTCACAGTTGCATAGTTATAGGGGATTAAAATTTTATTTTTTTTTTCGATTTATTATAATTTTCTTACCAGTGTTTTTAGTGAGTCTAAAGGAATTTTGGGGATAAAACTTACTATTATTCAAAAGTACTATATATTTTAACGCTAAAAAAATGTCGACGGATTTACCAGGGACGTGCATATAAGTTATCAATGGAATATGTTTCTAAAGAAACATGCACCACTGACTTTTTCTCTTGTAAATAAAATTTTGTAGGCCGTTTCATGCCGATCAAAGGTTGTATCTTGATATATTGTCGAGTGGTATATTTTTGCCATCAACAGCAAATTAAAATACTTTTCTATAAAAAGAATCCAAAATCTGTTAAATATATTCGTAGTTGAAAAAAAAATAACTCTAATTTGAAATTGCTGGTATACGGATTTACAATATTTATAAAAAAATTAAAAAAACTGAACTTCGAATGAGAGTCAAAAAGAATGGTCAAGAGGGGGGAGCTTTTAGATATAGATTAATTATTTCAACATCATTTTTTTTTAATTTCAACAACATTTTCATTTAAACAACTCTGTTCATCAGTGATTTAATTCTATTTAAACTATGTTATTTACAAGTTTAAATTAATAGTATATTAATTGTATAAATATATACCAATTCAAATTTGTGCTGAAATAAACAGAACTAAATTTATATTATACCACAAACACTATGATTTTTGTATCTCTAAAGGGTAACGTTTATTAATTCATATATGAGTGTGTTATTTTATTATTTTATGCTAATTCAGGACATATTAATATTGTGCTAAAATAACATAAATTATATCGTTTAAAACAAATGCATAAATATGCAAATCAAAGTTGGTTACGTTTAAAACACAGTATTTAGATATACCAACATATTGCGTTGAGTAATATTATTTTATCCTATTTTTTTATTTATACTATTTATTTATCCTATTTAAAATATTTGTCCTTAGTGCATGTTAGGTTTGAGCACATCTTGTGATTTATTTTAATTTTATTTTTATATTACATTTTAAGTGAACAAAACAAATTATCCTCTAGCCAGAAGAAGATCTTTCACAGAAGTTTTCAATTGCATATTATCAGACCGAAGGAAAAGAAAACCACCATCCGACGACCGATTTCGGAGATTTATCTTTATCATCAGACCGACTTTGCCAGAACCTTGGACCTGACAAACAAACGGCAGAAACAGCATGCGAGTACTAAACGTACTGTTATGATCGCGATATACAGTAACGTAGGTAAAGCAAGCATGAATCTCCAGTAGACCGCTGATTTTATTTTGCGGTTCGATCTGTACGAATGATGCAGCTGCCGCTAGATGGCGGAAGTATCTAGCTCTTGCCATCATAGTAGTATGTTTAGTACTCACATGCAATTTCTGCCGTTTGTCAGATCGAAGGTTCCAACAATGTTGCCAAGATGTAGTGGGTTGTTTATTCTGTTATAATCTAAAATATAATATTTACAAGATACTGATTTAAAATTTGATTAAAAATTAAATTCAAATATTTTTGTTTTTGAAAATATAAGATAAACTTTTGATAACCTACTAGGTCATGGTACAAAGAAAACAAGGTATGATATTGCGCAGGTTGGTCGCTACGTCACAGGTGATAACAGGCGCTATTGGTGAGCACGCTCCGCGCGCCAGTTCAAATCGTCAAAATATTGTCAAATCATTGAACTATCGCTAAGCAAGTAACTGTGGAGCAGTGTGAGAGACCAGAGTTCGAATCTCGGCCGGGGCATAACTTTTTATTTAATTTTTTAAATACTGTTGTATTCTAGAGTTTATTTTTGTAGTATAAAAAAAAGAACTATTTATTCTGTTATTTTTTAATCTCCGGTATTAATATAAATTGATTGTTAGTACAATACCTCATTTAATATAAAATAATATTCTATTTTTTGAAATGTATCGGGCCCTAATTATACCTAAAAGTAATATATTTTACAGTGATATACCATATTGTAAAGTATTTAATATTTCAGTCACTTAAAAAGTTAATTTGTATTGAATAATTGCCTACCATTAAAGGAAATTTGAGCTATAATCCTTGATGGGCATATTCTGGGTACCTATGCAAATACTTCCTCTAAATTTTGGGTTTCGTTCAACCGATTTATTCTCAAAGCATGAAACATCTACATATAAAAAGAAGCACAGGTCACTAATTATAATAGACTTCACCCTTGGAATTACTTCTATTACAATTACAATACATTCATCTGCATTGGCATTTTCTACGTTTCGATGGGAAACAATGAACTTCCCAACATTTTTTAACAGATGTAACAATTCCTCTTGTGGTTACTTTTCCATAATCATATTTTTATCCTCATCTCTGTCCTCATGTCAATTCAGAGACGATGAACATGAAAATTATTTACCATAAACATCGCAAATTAAAAACCTAATAAACAATTTTATACCGAATATAGAAATAAATTTAGTATTCTTACCTATTATCGTCCAAATTCATATTGATTGATAATTAATATTTTGGATTTTTGTCTTTTATTTTTAAATATATTTTTGGAACTGCCGGTTTTAGTAATTATTAAATTAAACTAACTAAAAAGTCAGAAAAAATAAACTCAATTCTTATATTCTTAACCATAACCTTAAAAAATGCAGATCTCCTGTCAACTTTCCTTATTTTTTATTTATTCCTTATTTTCCTAGTGATGTCACAGGTGGTATGCGCGAACTGAACGAAATTGGAGCCGCTATCGATCATACCTTGTTTTCTTTGTACTATGCTACTAGGTCCT
>NW_022145834.1:209878-212952 GCF_002938485.1 Sitophilus oryzae
ATTCGTAGTTGAAAAAAAAAATAACTCTAATTTGAAATTGCTGGTATACGGATTTACAATATTCATAAAAAAATTACAAAAACTGAACTTCGAATGAGAGTCAAAAAGAAGGGTGAAGAGGGGGGAGCTTTTAGATATAGATTAATTATTTCAACATCATTTTTTTAAAATTTCAACAACATTTTCATTTAAACAACTCTGTTCATCAGTGATTTAATTCTATTTAAACTATGTTATTTATAAGTTTAAATTAATAATATATTAATTGTATAAATATATACCAATTCAAATTTGTGCTGAAATAAACAGAACTAAATTTATATTATACCACAAACACTATGATTTTTGTATCTCTAAAGGGTAACGTTTACTAATTCATATATGAGTGTGTTATTTTATTATTTTATGCTAATTCAGGACATATTAATATTGTGCTAAAATAACATAAATTATATTGTTTAAAACAAATGCATAAATATGCAAATCAAAGTTGGTTAGTTACGTTTAAAACACAATATTTAGAATTACCAACATATTGCATTGAGTAATATTATTTTATCCTATTTTTGTATTTATACTATTTATTTATCCTATTTACAATATTTGTCCTTAGTGCATGTTAGGTTTGAGCACATCTTGTGATTTATTTTAATTTTATTTTTATATTACATTTTAAGTGAACAAAACAAATTATCCTCTAGCCAGAAGAAGATCTTTCACAGAAGTTTTCAATTGCATATTATCAGACCGAAGGAAAAGAAAACCACCATCCGACTACCGATTTCGGAGATTTATCTTTATCATCAGACCGACTTTGCCAGAACCTTCGATCTGACAAACAAACGGCAGAAACAGCATGTGAGTACTAAACGTACTACTATGATCGCGATATACAGTAACGTAGGTAAAGCAAGCATGAATCTCCAGTAGACCGCTGATTTTATTTTGCGGTTCCATCTGTACGAATGGTGCAGCTGCCGCTAGATGGCGGAAGTATCTAGCTCTTGCCATCATAGTAGTATGTTTAGTACTCACATGCAATTTCTGCCATTTGTCAGATCGAAGGTTCCAACAATGTTGTCAAGATGTAGTAGGTTGTTTATTCTGTTATAATCTAAAATATAATATTTACAAGATACTGATTTAAAATTTGATTAAAAATTAAATTAAAATATTTTTGTTTTTGAAAATATAAGATAAACTTTTGATAACCTACTAGGTCATGGTACAAAGAAAACAAGGTATGATATTGCGCAGGTTGGTCGCTACGTCACAGGTGATAACAGGCGCTATTGGTCAGCACGCTCTGCGCGCCAGTTCAAATCGTCAAAATATTGTCAAATCATTGAACTATCGCTAAGCAAGTAACTGTGGAGCAGTGTGAGAGACCAGAGTTCGAATCTCGGCCGGGGCATAACTTTTTTATTTAATTTTTTAAATACTGTTGTATTCTATAGTTTACTTTTGTAGTATAAAAAAAGAACTATTTATTCTGTTATTTTTTAATCTCCGGTATTAATATAAATTGATTGTTAGTACAATACCTCATTTAATATAAAATAATATTCTATTTTTTGAAATGTATCGGGCCCTAATTGTACCTAAAAGTAATATATTTTTACAGTGATATACCATATTGTAAAGTATTTAATATTTCAGTCACTTAAAATGTTAATTTGTATTGAATAATTGCCTACCCATTAAAGGAAATTTGAGCTATAATCCTTAATGGGCATATTCTGGGTATGCAAATACTTCCTCTAAATTTTGGGTTTTGTTCAACCGATTTATTCTCAAAGCCTGAAACTTCTACATATAAAAAGAAGCACACCACTAATTATAATAAACTTCACTCTTGGAATTACTTCTATTACAATTACAATACATTCATCTGCATTGGCATTTTCTACGTTTCGATGGGAAACAATCAACTTCCCAACATTTTTTAAAAGATGTAACAATTCCTCTTGTGGTTACTTTTCCATAGTCATATTTTTATCCTCATCTCTGTCCTCATGTCAATTCAGAGACGATGAACATGACAATTATTTACCATAAACATCGCAAATTAAAAACCTAATAAACAATTTTATACGGAATAAATTGTTTATTAGGTTTATAAAATAATAATAAAAAAATAAATTTAGTATTCTTACCTATTACCGTCCAAATCCATGTTGATTGATAATTAATATTTTGGATTTTTGTCTTTTATTTTTAAATATATTTTTGGAACTGCCGGTTTTAGTAATTATTAAATTAAACGAACTAAAAAGTCAGAAAAAATAAACACAATTCTTATATTCTTAACCATAACCTTAACAAATGCAGATCTCCTGTCAACTTTCCTTATTTTTTATTTATTCCTTATTTTCCTAGTGATGTCACAGGTGGTATGCGCGAACTGAACGAAATTGGAGCCGCTATCGATCATACCTTGTTTTCTTTGTACTATGCTACTAGGTCCTATTTTTTACTGCTTTTTATTCAAAGTGAACATTATAGTCAAAACATCTAGAAATATTTTTACTGTTTTTGAATTCAAATATTATATTTTGTTTATAAAATATAAGATAGGTATATTAGTAAAAATTGGTTTGATAAAGTATAAAGCTTCATTCAGAACGAAATCAGTGTAATAAATTAGTAGTTTCAATTAGCCGTAGAAGTTTCTTCACCTAATTTTAAAGTAAGCATTCAGAACGTCATAATTAGTGGTAGTAATTTTCAATTATTGGAGAAAGTTAACAAACTTTTGACATCTCCACTGATTATACTTCAAAATTTGCGAGGAATGTCATTTTGACCTTTGATTATCACCCGTCAAGAAAAATTTTGGTTAGAAATCAAAAGTTTATTGTTTTATAAGCGAAAAATTATGCTTTCTCTATGGATACAACAGACTACCGCAAGCTGTTGCTATATAGGATATTTTATTAATTTTCGGTTCTGAATGAAGCTTTAGATTTACATTTACACTCAATTTTTGTTCAGAGTGAATTTTACATTATTCAACATTATAACAACATTAAAACAAAACATATATTTATAACGTTTTTGATGGCATCTCAGTA